>NC_029777.3:106039370-106040922 GCF_000817695.3 Arachis duranensis
CCATATCTGTCATTTCAAAGTGCTTTATCATAGCCTCCCTGAATTCTGCAATTATTTTCAAATTGTTCCCAGTAAAGATCAAATCATCAACATAAAGACACACGATCAAGATATCTCCAGGTTCAACGAACTTGATATAAAGAGTATGTTCAAATGGACATCTTTTGAAACCATTCTCAATGAAATAAGAATCAATCTTCTTGTACCATGCTCTTGGTGCTTGCTTTAATCCGTACAAAGCTTTCTTCAATTTATAAACTTTATCTTCTTTTCCAAGAACTTCATATCCTGCAGGTTGCTCGACATACACTTCTTCTTCTAAAGTGCCATTTAGAAATGCAGACTTAATATCCATTTGATGTATCTTCCACTTATTTCGAGCCGAGAGTGAAATAATCATACGAATAGTGTCTAATCTAGCAACAGGAGCAAATACTTCAAAGTAGTCGATACCTGGTTTTTGTTTGTATCCCTTTGCAACTAATCTTGCTTTGAAACGATCAACTTCACCATTGGGTTTGTACTTAGTCTTGTAAACCCACTTTACTCCAATCGGTTTCTTATCTGTTGGTAAATCTGTCAGCTCCCATGTGTCATTCTTCTCAATGGCATGAATCTCCTCATCCATTGCTTTCTTCCAATTGTTGTCTTTAAAGGCTTCTTCAAAGTTCAACGACTCACAATCTGAAAATAGAGCAAAGTTTATGATTTCTTCATCGGACGGATCGTTGTCATTGCCAACTTCATAATCTGCTAATCTAGCAGGTAGTCTCCTCTCTCTTTGAGGTCTTCTAGATGATTCTGGTTGTTCGGTTGTGTCTGGTTGTCTTTCTTCATTATCATCACATGTATTTGAAATTACAATCGACTGCTTTTCTATCTTTGTATTCCAGTCCCACATGGCTTTCTCGTCAAACGTCACGTCTCTGCTGATGATTACTTTCTTTGTTTCTGGATTGTACAACTTGTATGCTTTTGAGTCTGTGCTATAGCCAATAAAGATACACTTCTCGCCTTTGTCATCTAACTTCTTCCTTAATTGATCTGGTACGTGGGCATAAGTGATACACCCAAAGATTCTGAAATGATGAATGAAAGGCCGCTTTCCACTCCAAATTTCCTCTGGAGTTTTATCACGAACACTTTTTGTTGGACACCTGTTTAAAATATGAACTGCTGTTGCGACTGCTTCTGCCCAAAACTCTTTAGGCATTTGTTTTGACTTGAGCATGCATCTGACCATATCCATGATGGTTCTATTCTTTCTTTCAGCCACTCCATTTTGTTGAGGAGTGTATCTAGTTGTTAGTTGGTGTTGAATTCCGTGTTGCTTAAAGTATTCTGAACATGTAAGATATTCTGTTCCTCTATCTGTTCTGAGAATTTTGATTTTACAGCCACTTTGTTTTTCGACAAACGCCTTGAATGTCTTAAAGACATCACATGCTTCTGATTTTTGCTTCAGAAAGTATACCCATGTATATCTACTAAAATCATCAATAAAAGTGATAAAGTACCTACTACCACCATTACTTGGAACTTCTACAGAACA
>NC_029777.3:106041128-106044031 GCF_000817695.3 Arachis duranensis
AGGTAGTTTAGGCCAGAAAAATGAAAGTGTCCAAACCGCATATGCCACAACCAGTTATCATCAAGTATCACAGAACTCATGCAAGAGGGATTAACATGTTGAATTTTTAACGGAAACATTCTGTTTGAGGTCATCTTTGCTTTATCTATGAACCTTCCGTTGTTATCAAATACAGTACAATATCCATGATAAGTTATCATCTTATATCCCTTCTAAGATAATTGCCCCATACTCAGTAAATTGTAATCAAGTTCAGGAGCATAGAAAACATCAGAAATATAACTCAGAGAACCATCCTTCAATCTAATTGGTATGTTCCCTTTTCCTTCAATAGGGATCTTTGTACTATTACCAAACTTCAATAATAGTTTAACTGAATCATCTATTGAAGAAAATAACTCCTTTCTACCAGACATATGATTACTGCAAGCATTATCCAAGTACCATATATTTTCATCTTTAGCACATGAATTACTTGTAAAAAATAAAGTCTGAGTACCCGGATTATCATCAGTGTTTTGATGCTGATTTTCTGCAACGTGTGCTTGATTGTTATTCACCATTTTGAATCTACAATCTGCTACTTTGTGTCCATACTTTCCACAATGAAAACAGTTGAAATTGGTTCTTTCTTGATAAAAATTGCCTTGACCTCTTCCTCGGTTGACATGGCTGAAATTTGTTCCACCTCTTCCTTGATTAGGTGGTGTAAAATTGTTGTAACTTCTTTGGTTGTAATTGCCACGACCTCTACCTCTAAAACTTCCTCTGCCTCTACTTTGAAAATTAAAACCACGACCTCGTCCTTCTTGTGTACGGTTTGATTCTGCAACGTTGTTGAAATTCACTCGACTTTTCAGGGCTTCTTCGATTGATTTTTTCGATTTCTCCAGTATTCTACTGATGTGGCTTTCTATGGTTCCTTGCAACTCTGCAATCGTCATGGTGTCCATATCGTGGGACTCTAGTATCGTAGTCACCACATGGTCATACTTCATCGGCATGGTGCGAAGAATTTTCTCCACCACTTTGCTATCGGGCATATCTTCTCTATAGACTCTCATCTTATTGACAAGATCTGTAACACGAGTAAAATATTGCTCAACGGTTTCTGAACTAGACATCTCGTACCTTTCATATTCTCTTCTTAAAGACTGTAGCTTTGCTTTTTGAGCTTTATCTACGCCTTTGTATGACAGCTTCAACGTGTTCCATGCTTCCTTTGCACTTTTGGCATTTGCTATTTTGCCAAACACCGTATAATCTACTCTTTGATGAATTTGAGATAGCGCCAATTGATCTCTCCTTTGTTGGGCAGCATCTGCTCCTTCTTGCAAACCTGGTTCAATGAAATTCCACAGGTTCTGGGCCTTTCATGAATCTTCCTTCAATTTGCATTCATGTAGTTTCCACAATCTTCTAATTTAGGTTGCTTGTTCTCCAATTTCAATTCAATTTGATTTTGAATTTCTTCAATGTTGTAGAATGTTGTAGTTATACTACTCTCTTGAATGTTCTTGGTTATTCTCCAAATTTCTAACATCTTCTAGTAAATTAATGATTATTGTTTTCAATTCAAACTTTGCTTCTTCTTTGACCATTTTGACTTCAAAAATTCTTCATAAAAATTCTAGTCCATGCAAGTTGATTTATAATGAATTAAAAATAATGCTCAATTTAGAAGGTTTATTAGGCGTAACTTTGTGTCTAAACTCTAAACTATACAAAAAGAGTAGCTTAGCTTATTATTGCATTAACTAAATGTGCAAATGATGATAGACAACAAAAAGCAATATGCGAATGATGAGCTGAAAAACAAAATCAACAACGAGAGAATCCTTTAGATTTTAAGTATAGAAGAAAAAAAATGATAGACGATGATAGATTAAGGAAAGTTGTTGTTATTAGGTTTAATTATTTTGTGAATTTTTATAATTTTATTAAATTTGTAATTAATTTTTATATTTTTATTAAATTTTTATTATTTTTAATTTTATAATTAAATTTTGTTAGAGATATAATTATTTATATTATCTCTTTTAGATTTTATTAATTTAAATTTTTGGAATAAATAATTTTATGTTATAGTATTAGAGTTTTTAGTTCTATATTCAAAAGATTTAAGAGAAAAAGAATCTCTATATAAAAATTAAGTAAACTAAAAAAATCTTTGGTGTGAGAAAAATTGTTAAAGATATAAATATTTATGTTGTTTTTTTTATATTTTTTCAAAAAATATGTGGCCAAAAGATTAATTATGTTTTTAATTATAGATACTTTTAATTCACAAAAAGATAATTCGTTAATTCTAATATTTTTTATCCTAATAAAAATTTAATTATAAAATTAAAAGTAGTACAAGTATTTAATTAAAAAATAAAAATTTAATTATAAATTTAATAAAATTATAAAAACTAATAAAGTAATTAAATCTTATTGCTGTTGCTGCTAATGGTTTGGTTTTATTTATTAACTTAAAATATATGGAGATTATGTACTTGATAGAGGAACAATGGAAAACAGAGATGACTGTATTGGCTAATTGTTTTAGATACGGAGAAAGATTAAGTATAATTTATGGTAATGATTAATCGGTGTGTTTTTTTTTTATATAAATTTTAAATTTTATTTTATTTTAAATAATAAATTAAACTTTTAAATTTAAATAATAATAAAATTTGTAGAAAAATTTTAGGGGTCAAATTTTTTAAATTAACAAATCAAACTTTTTTATTTGTGTTGAAATAATTTTTTTTACCATAAAAAAATTAAAGGATTCCATTTATATATTTAAATTTTTTTTAATATTAAAATATAAACCTGAAGATCAAATTTGTATATTTAAAAATTTTAAAATTAAAAAAAATTAATCCTTAAATTTATATGTTAAAAACTTAAAAATC
>NC_029777.3:106044143-106056951 GCF_000817695.3 Arachis duranensis
TTATATAAACCCTAAAAATTAATTATTATATATATTATATTATTATGTATATTATTTTATATATTTTTAATATATTTTGTGTTATTAATTTAATATTGAGTTAATACTTAATAGTCAATTTTGTTCCTGAAAGATATCTCGATCTCCATTTTCGTCATCGAAAGTCAAAATTAATCAAAATCGTCCTCCAAAGATACCTTACTTGATCACGTTTGTCCTTCTGTCATCTCCGTAGCTGAGTTGGCAAACGTCCGCTGACGTGGGCCGTTAATTGCCAAGGTGGGAAACGCCAGGCTTTAGCATGTTGTTGATGACAAGATAAGTCTTGTTTAAGACGTCAAATTAGTCCTTGGAATGGATAAACTCTAATCCTAGTTTGAACGATAAATACATTGCCATGAACACTTTCAGTGGTAGTAGAGGTAAGTAAGAGCCATAATCCCTGGCTGGCTGACTGGATGGAGATGGGAAATGATGGTTGTGGTGGCGATTTGTCACATACATCGCACGACAGTCATGGATTTAGTGCTTCGATGCGAAGGAGGAAAGTGAATTCTTATGACGGATCATTTGATCGAAGGTTACCTCTGCCAACTTCAGTATTCCAAACTCGCCATACATGTCGAGCAAAGCTGTTTCCAATACCGGATGAGGTAGAAAGCCTTTCCTTATGGCAAGTCCATGGATAGTCTTACCCTGCAAAATAGCTCCTAGTTGTGCACGGGAAGGAAGCAGGTTTATAAGTGTGACATTATTAACAGCCAATTTATCATCCTTGAGTATATTCTCCAAAGAACCATAAGCCTGAATTAGTTGACCGTTCAGAGCATAAGCACCAATCATTACATTCCAAGCAACAATGTTCCTCAAAGATATACTATCAAAAATCCTCTCTACATAACTTAACAACCTACACTTGCTGTACATGTCAAGAAGCGATGTCTGGACCATAACATCTGATTCAAAACCCATCTTGAGCGCATAGCAATGCACTTCTCTTCCCCATAAATTATAAAAACAGTGAGAACATGCCTCCAGCGCATTGATTAAACTGAACTTATTGGGGCGAATCCCAGCCTGGAGCATCGTCCTAAACCACTTCAAAGAGGTGGAATATTTTTGGACCATCAAATACGCGCCAACCATTGAATTCCAAGAAACCAAGTCTGGAAGAGGCATTTCCTCAAACAACTTAACTACAGAATCAATGTGACCAAACTTGCCATACATCCCAATGAGTGAATTGCAAACATAAGGATCATCAGCCAAACCCATTTTAAACAAGCTCCCATGAACCTTTTCGCCTTCTCGGAAATCCAACAAGCCACCACAAGCTTTGAGGACAAAAGGGTATGTAAAATGATCAGCGGGAACCCCTTGAAAGTGCATTGTGAGATACAAGTTCAGAGCATGTAGAAAGAAGCCGTTATCCGTATAACCTCTTATCATAAGGTTCTAACGAAAGGTGTTTAAGTGAGACATTTTGTCGAACAGGGAGAGTGCATGTTGCATAGACCCATATGACACAGTATCAACTAGAGCCCTTGAAAGCCGAGACAAAGAAGAAGATGATGAAGCTCTGGAATGGTTGTGGGAGTGAGCAAAGGCGATAGTGGGTTTCTTGGAGCGATTATGGTGAATAGGGGGAGTGGTGTTGGTGGAGATGAGAAAAATGGATTTCTACCGAAACGACATCATTTTTGTTCTCTGCCACCTTGACAGTTAACGGCCCACGTCAGCGGACGTTTGCCAACTCAGCTACCGAGATAACGGAAGGACGAATGTGATCAGGTAAGGTATCTTTGGAGGACGATTTCGATTAATTTTGACTTTCAGGGACGAAAATAGAAATCGATGTATCTTTCAGGGACGAAATTGACTATTAACTCATTTAATATTTGAATAGTTGATTTTTTACACATTAAAAAATGACGTTTGTTGAACATTGAAACAAGCAACGTGTGTGTGGTCATAAAACACTGAACATTAAGCGTAGATTGGTAAACAGAAACCAAACGGTCCTTAACTTGAGCCCATTAGTTTTAGCGCAATTCATAAGAATGAACCCAAAAAAACAAAGTAGCTTTGAGAAACGTTTTGCGTTACCAAATAAAATAAATAAATAAATGACCATTTATACCTATAAAAGATATAAACGCTGATAAATATATTCATAAAAGAAGGAAACTTACCTTGTAATCACGAAAGATGACCTCTATGTGCCAGAAATACCATATCGTTGGTTTCACACTTGGTCCTTTTAATATCCAAACCTACGTGGCAACAAAACCACTCCAAACCTATCTACATGTAACCCAACATATACCTCTACAAAAACTAAAATCCTAGCATGCCTTTCTTCTTTCTTTCTTCTCCAATGTTTACCCTAACTCAGAAATTGAAATCATTTCATTTTTGTTTCTTTCTCAAACACAAACATTGACAAAGAAAAACCTCTAACCTCTGGCCATGTCTTTGCGCAGATTTAACTCTACTACAAGTAATATAAGTTGCAGCAATGCTTCGAGTTCGAGAAAGAAGAAGGAAAAGAAGCTTGATGGGAGATGCTTCTGTGTACTGGAAGTTGCGTTAATGGAATCTGGTACAGTAACAAACTCAAATAGATGGTTTATCTGATATCCTCTCTAAAAGGTCATGGCTTAGCATTTTTCTTTTTTTTGTGAAGGTTCTATTTTTTTTTTTGAATTTTCGTTGTCAGTTGGATGGACATGGGTATTTTGATTTTCCAAACAAGAGACTGCAAATACTTTATGCGGGTGGATGAAATAGAAGAAAGTTGGGAAGGTCTTGCAAGATCATTAGCTAAAAGGAATACAGAGCATTCTTATGTAATATGTGAAGATGGGTTGACAATTACTGCAATTAAAAGGGAGAATCAAGAAAGCTTCTCCAAGATTGCAAGGAAAGTAGAAAAACTTAGGAGTGAAGTTAGAACAAGTAGAGTGTTCCTTGTAACTATAGCATTGGTAGTTGTGTTTTGTTTAGCTTGTAATTTGTATTTAGTGATAAAAATATAGGATTGATATAATCTGGAGATCGTTGTTGTTTATGAGCATTGTTTGTTGTTAAGAATGACAAACCAGTTTTAACCAATTCAGTTTGTTATATTTGATAGAAGTACCTATGAATGATTAATCAGATGGCATAAATAACCATGTGTATTTACTTTATTTGACTAAATAGGTCCTGTAAGATTAATGACATGCTGTCTAAAATATGCATTTGCCATGTATTAATTCCTGTCATACATAACTGAAACACATGTTTATAATTCTATAACACTATCTTTAAAGATTAAAACAAACTTCAGCTTGTGATACATAGTGGATTCATAGAGAAACACAAGAGTCTAGTATCTATTAAAGAGTACCTCATATTACCAAAATGAAATTAACAAGTCTAGAGATTGTGCTTAGAACATCATAACAGCAGAATAAAATAGAAGAGTCTATCATCTCTCTTGATTACATTAAACATAAACAAGCCCAAAAGTCTAATTCATATTAAAACAAGATTGAACTAATACAGCAAAATAAGTAGTTTTCATCAACTAAACAACTATGATATTGGAGTTGAGTTACTGCTCCTGCTTGAAACAACATTACTAGGCCCACTTAAAGTTCCTCTACCTCTGACTGTTGTTTTTCTGCCTCTAACAGTTGATGTTGCACCGGTATAAACTGTATAAAATGTGTGGTTGTCCCAGCACTAGCACCTTGCATTGTTTGAGGTGTAACTGTTGGTGTTGTTTCTGAGTTAGTTGTGGGAGCAGTTGTTAGTTGTCATTGTTGGTCATATTCAAAATAGGGGTTCTCACATAGTTATGGATAACAAGGCAAAATATGAACAAACACTTCATGATATAGTTCAAAATATGGTCAAGGTAAAACTTAAGATCTCAATCACCCACACGCTTTAAAATCTTTCAATTATCAAATCTATCTGGCGGTTCTGCAGGAAATCCAACTTCATGATAATGCTATCCTTTGCCTTCAATTTATACATTTGACAACATTCAATCCAGTCAACTCCGAACTTTCACTCTATATTTCTCCCTTCACTCTTGAGTAGATGAAAAAAAAGACGTTGTTGCCTCTGCTAGAAGGTGGACCAACGATCTGCCAAATCGAACCATGTCTAGATGGAATAAGATATGCAGCAAATTAACACCCAAGTACTGCACAAACGAACCATTATTAGCGTTTAGGGAGAATTTGTTAAGGTTATCTATCATAAATGCATAACCAGAATTTAACGTGTTTGCATAAAATTGAGATGAATTATTTAGAATCAACTTGTCAATGTACTTCTAGTCTGGTCAGCACGTGTCAGGGTCTTCCTACGGTAAGCATATGGAGTGTATCTGCTTGTGGATACTTTAAATTGTTAGTCTCCATTCTAAAATGTAGTTCAATGTTATCCAAAAATAAAATTTATGGGTGAATACAAAAATTACGTGTCACATTACCTGTTGTCAGGTATTTCTTCTCTTTCAGAACTTTGTTCGCTCAACTCAACTGATGAATAGCTTTGATCACACATAATTGTTGGATTATTAGGGTTATTACCTTCCATTGTTAAATCTTCATCCTCATCTGACGAGTCCTGAAGATCAGATGGTTCGGACCCGGATAGTACCATAACATCAGGTGATGAGGCGTCATTGTTGCTGCCGTACTTTAGATAAAATGCTCTTTTTACATTGTGCAGTGTATTTTGGTCTAATCGGTCCCTCACATCAAAGTTTTTATCCGAAACAATTTTAATAGGTTGGTTCATTTCATTGCATAGTGAATGAAAAATATCCCAAAATCCACATAGGTAAATTGTATAGTAGTCCCTCTCCCAACAAAATAAAAATATCTAATCAGCTCAATTGAACACTTCGTTATAACTTTCTGTTTAGTTTTACTTTATAGATCCAACACCAAATAATTATCCCACTCATCAATTGCGTAGCATGAGGACCCTAATTGGTGGCCATAAATTGCTACAAAACGCGGTGGCAAAGCTTTGTTTACCTATATTGCATGTTACATCTAAAATTAAATATCTCCCTTCACAAGCTATTTAAGATACAAGATATAATATTACATGTATTTAGTTACCTGCCCGTCGTATAGTCAAAACCCCAGAGTCCCTTCTTTTCCTTTGATTCAGTATTTTTGGATTGCCAAAAACCTCATGAGAGCATATAACAGTACCATCATAGGTTAGTGAGACTTTGATTATTTGTATGCTAAGAAATGGACCCGTACTACCTAAAGTAAATAGTCATTTTTCATTGATATATTTAAGTTTTATAAGAGTAAAAAAAAAACAAAAAAGGCTGGCTATGACAATAACATATAGACTACAAACATTATTTACGGAATGTGATCATCAGATGATTATTTTGAAGCCAAATTCAAATTGTAGATACCATAATTAATTTTAGTATCTTTAGTAAATGAATAGAGTGGTAAAGAAATCTGAATAGAAAAATTTAGAGTCAACCAATGACATAAGTTACTTCAACCCAAGCCAAGCTTAATAAAATATGACATATCAAAAATGATTATAACTAAACAATAATTATAATTAATCAGATAAAAAAATTAACAACATTTTTAGTACATGATAAATTATTAATGAGTTCAGTTATTTCATGAATCTTATGCTAATATATCTGTTATTTGATTCGAAAAAAATTATTTTCAAAATAACTACATAAAAAGTTATATAAAAACTACTCAAAAAATAAAATTATTAAGAACTCTTTTTTGTTCAATTGGGTTAAATATCATATATCCTTTTTATGAATCTTTATTTTTAAGTACTTAAAATAAATTGTTTCTCAATTTCTATATGAAGTTACCTTTTTATACTGAGCTCAAAATAGAATTTGGCTATTTAATGATGAGTTGAATGCGTTAAAACAAAATTTTTAAAATTTTTTGACTGATAGAAAAAGGTCTCTAAGGATGTATATAGCCTATCAAGTTTTTACGGCTTTATTATTAGTTAAAAGGGGTTAAAACTGTAACCTATGAAATCTAATTAAGTTTGTATAATTGAAGAATTTTTTACTAAATATGGGATAAGTGACTAGCAATTTTACCAATCTAGGGTAGTATGTTTCTATGTCATCTACCAATTGAGTGTTATTGTATGTTCATTTTCTTATAGACATGCAGAGTAAGAATCAACATGGGTTCAGTTTTTTACCTATTGGTATTATTCCTATCTACATGCACCGCTATCCAATTTTGTGATGTTAATCGTCTTCTTAGCACTGGAGAAGAGATCAATGATTTTTCCCTTTTACTGCAAAGAGATTGTATTAGAATAATTAAAAAAATCTGTTTTTCTTAGTGTTAAGAGAGACTGTTAGAATTCAGATGGAGATGATATTTCACATGAATGATTCGAACCTCGGTTTGCTCTTCAGATGGATCTCAGGAAAGATACTGCTAACGCAAACTCTTATTCTGTACCTTTACTAAAACTCCTTTCTCTCTTTTCTTTGCTTTGCTTACTTTCCTTTTAATTAGTTAGTCACTAAACAAAGAGATGCCTAAATAGTTATTATATGTGTGGGGAAGTTATAAACTTTCTTTCTCTCGGACCCTAAATGACAATTAAAAAGAAAATTGAATAGCCATTATTCGAGCATATGCATATAGATAGCCCATATACTTTTGTTCCTTTACATATATATCTTTTTGGGTTTCTTGGGTCCACCTTTGGATGAAAATTAGTTCTTTAACTGTTTATTTGACAAATAATCTTAAGTCTTCTTTAAGAATAATGAATAACAGCAGCGGCAATCATGGAAAATAAAGAAGAGGCGTTGTTTTTCTTTTTTCAGATTCATCCGATCGGGTTGCGGGTTTGGTCAATTGGAACTGGTAATGGACCTAAAGCTGTCCAAAATAAAAAAAATATTATGTATGAGTTTTGAGCCAAAAAAAGAAGTGTCATATTATATGACGCAGCGAAAGGATAAGTGCATGAAAGTAAATAAAACTCATTTCCTCCCTCATCAGATCTCTCTATCCATCTCTCCACTTATCGGTACCCAATGTCTGCACCATCACCGGAATTAACATATAAACTTTGCTCGCGATGCAAACAGAAGAAGTGTCGGTAGAGACTTCTCTTCAATTCGCGAAAACCAAAGCTTGATCCATACACTGTTGCTCAGCATGGATGGCTGTCGTTGGCGGTGTTGTAGAGGTAATTGATTTATTATTTATTTTTTTTTTGCAGAGTAAGTATAGTTACACAATTTATTGGTCGAATACATCATGACATTATAATGATAATGCACATTTCAAATTGCGGGAGTTCACAACTCTCACAAAAGAAAAAACTGTTTTAAGTATATGATATTCCCAGGAGTTTAAAACTTCCCACAACCTGAATCAAAACTGTCGCAACACAGAACCGTTGGATGTCTTTAGAAGCTAATACAATTTAGTTGAAACCGTCGCGAACAGTAGAGGACAAAAAATCGCCGCTATTCGAAATTCAAAATAGCGTCGATTCCAAAAGAATTCTCATAATTTATTGCAGGACACCTAATTGCGTCATTTTACTAAACCGTCGTTATGCAATTTGCGAGAGTTAAAAACCGCCGCAAATAAGAATAAAATACCCCGCAAATTAGCGGGTTTTTTTGTAGTGTAGTGGCCATAATAATGCAAGTGGACAACTTTGGTTGGAAATGTCTAATTATATATATGAATTAATGATAATGTTAGAGAAAAAAAAAGTCAAAATTTGTTTTATTTGACTAATTTTTTTTAGTTATCAAATATTTTTAATGAATTAAAATAATGAGACGTATATTTTATAAAAATTATAAAATTAATGGTGATTAATTTTTTTTTAATTTTTTTATTTTAGAATATCTAAATTCAAAAATAAGTGATGAATATTTGATAATTAATTTAGTATTTATAAAATATTTTTGAATAAAAATATACAATGAATATATATTTAACAAAAAGTACATACATATATAAGATATATTTTGTCACTGTCTGATTCATCGTAGAGAATCTTGTGCTTTAATCTCTTGCTCATGAGCACTATTTCTCAGCAATGCTTAATCTCTTCTACACCAATCATTCAACCAAGCGTGAGTCAGCTGAAAGTGAAAGGAGGATACCCGAGCGTGACTGAGTAACTATGAAGTATATATAGAGGAAATTGAAGAAATTTAAAGACAAAAAAAAAAGTTTTTGTAGATTATCAGAATAATTACCTTTCATCTTAAGTTACGATCCAAAAGTAGAGTTAATAAGTTCTTTTTACTTTTCGAGAAAACAATGCATTTACACACTATATATAGAAACTTTCTTTTCACACAAGACTATAGTATTTAGATGTTTAAAGATATATAGAAGACTAGTTTTGTGGTGTTTTTTATTTAGTGTTTAATTTTTTTTAACTTATTTTTTATTTATATTTTTAAATTAAAAATTAAATATTTAATTTTTTTAGTAATTAAACAATAATTTTTAGACACGTACTATAGTAAATATTTATATAGTATATGACAAAAATATTATTTATACATTAAAATTAATCATTAAAATTAGTCACTAATATATTTGTATATATATATTTTTTAATTTATTTTTAATATATATTTATATTTTAATATATATTTTATATTAATGACTAATTTTAGTGACTAATTTTAATGTACACTTGAATATATGATCCCACACAAACTGACGAACACATACAGAGAAAGTAACTTGGCTCTAATAACCATTTTCTTTTCTTTTATTTTTTCTCTGCATCATGGTTAAGCAAATTTCCTCATTAATTATATATAGAAACAATGGACATAAAACTCATATGATGGATATGTGACAATATTATTGGAGGCTAAGTTAACAAGTATGTGAATTTTTTCACAGTAATTATAAGCACCATCTATCCCTGTCTATCTCTATATATTTTTCTGCCTTATAAATTCTTGTGCATGCTAGGAAGACAACTTACTAGTTACCATTAATAAGAAGCAAGATAATGGTTTCTTGGGAAAAACCCCATGCTGTATTAATTCCATACCCAGCACAAGGTCACATAAACCCAACCCTAAAACTAGCAAAGCTTCTTCACCACAAAGGCTTCCACATCACTTTCGTTAACACTGAATACAATCACAACCGCCTTCTCAAATCCAGAGGCTCCGACTCACTGAAAGGTCTATCCTCCTTCCAATTCGAAACCATCCCCGACGGTCTACCTGTGGACCCTAATCATGGGGATGCAACGCAGGATATACCTTCTTTGTGTAAGTCCACAGCAACAACTTGTTTGCCACACTTGAAGAACCTCATTTTGAAGCTGAATGACCAAGTTGTTCCTCGTGTTAGTTGCATAGTGTGCGATGCTGTGATGAGTTTTGGAATTGATGCTGCTCAAGAATTGGAAATCCCTGTGGCCGTTTTCTGGACAGCAAGTGCTTCTTCGTTCACATGTTGCATACAATATTCTCAGCTTCTTTAAATTAGTACAGTTCGCAATTATATTTTTTAAAATTTATATACATAAATTAATAAAATTTATATGTCAAAGACAATTTAATATTTATACTAATCAAATAATTGAAAAATTACTAAAAATTACTAATTTTTAAAAGTTTTTCATATTTTAATTTGAAATTTTTTCTTCTTTATTTAATAAAATATTCTTGTTTAGTAATGTTTTATTATTTGTTTAGTTTAATATTATCCAGCAAAAAAAATTTAATTAATAAACATCATTAAAAAGTATAGTTAATAATAACAAAAAATATTAAAAAGTTACTGCCCCTAAGAATTTCTCTAAATGTTATTGGAAAGAAAATTGTGTAGTTTATGATGATTTTGACAAATTTAATTGTGCGTTTAATATTGACGCAAACTCAAGTTATCTCACAAATGGGTATTTGGAAACTACAATAGATTGGGTCCCCGGAATAAAAGAGATTCGTTTGAGGGATATTCCCAGTTTCATCCGAACCACAGATCCAAATGATATTATGCTCAACTTTTTTCTAAGAGAAATGGAGAGATCTCAAAGAGCTTGTGCAATCATAATAAATACATTTGATGCCTTAGAGCGTGATATTTTGGAGGCATTCTCCTCCATTAATAGTTTGCCACCTGTCTATTCCATTGGTCCTATGGATTTTCTCTTGAACCATATCACTGACCATGAATTGAATAAAATTGGATCCAACCTTTGGAAGGAGGATCAAGAATGCATTAAATGGTTAGACAAACAAGAACCAAATTCAGTGGTGTACATAAACTTTGGTAGCATCACAACTATGACCAATGAAAATTTAATAGAGTTTGCTTGGGGAATTGCCAATTGCAACAAAAAGTTTTTGTGGGTCATTAGGCCAGATCTTGTGGCTGGTGAAAATGCTATTCTTCCTAATGAATTTCTTGAAGAGACTAAAGTTAGAGGCATATTATCAAATTGGTGTCCCCAAGAAGAGGTTTTGGCTCACCCTTCAGTTGGGGTGTTTTTGACACATAGTGGTTGGAATTCAACATTGGAAAGTGTGTGCAATGGTGTGACAATGATATGTTGGCCATTCTTTTCGGACCAAATGACCAATTGTAGATTCTCTTGTAATGAATGGGGAATTGGGTTGGAGATAGAAGATGTTAAGAGGGAGAAAATTGAAAGTCTTGTGAGGGAGTCAATGGATGGGGAAATGGGTCAACAGATGAAAGAAAAGGCTTTAGAGTTGAAGAAATTGGCAAAGGATGCTGCTTCTGACCCAAATGGATCCTCGTTTCAAAATTTAGACAAGGTGATTCATGATGCACTATTGAGCAAATTTGCTAAAAATTAGTGTCAATATATAGAAGTTTGAATTTGCTTATTAAATATCCTTCTTAATGTAATTTGTACTTTCTATATATATTGTACCATGCATTTTGTAATGGTGTATGAAGGTGTTTATGTGATATCTTTGAATAAGTCATCATAACTACTTTATAAACACTCATGGTCCTAACGATAATATAAATTTTAAATGCATATTTAGTTTATATCAATGATTGGAAGTTCTAGTTATTCTTTTAATAATTAAATACGTAAATATTTAAATATATACATGTTTTTTTTAATATAAAAGAATAAAAAAATTAAAATTAAAATTAGGAAGTTAAGTTACGACTACCAACCATTGTTCTTTAGTTTATATTATTAAAAAGAGGAATGTTAGGGGCGGCAATTTGGGTATTTTGTAACCATCAATAGTGTTTTTAATGGTGTGACATCTAATGATAGAAGATTACTCACTTTTGTTTTGATGGTTAAGTGCTAGCCACAAAACACAAAAGTTACTGGTCCCATAGATTTTTTTAATTAAAAATTTACAATATTAAATATACTTGATTTGATATTAATAATACATCATAATTTATTCAAAAAAGTACATCATAATTTTTTATATTTTAAATTAAGTACGATAATATTATGAATAAATATTTTTTGTGAGTTTAATTAGAGAATTAAATCAAATAATTTTTTAAGTGAAATTTTAAAGTGATTTCTAAACTTGTAATGGATCCTGAATTTTGTCTATTAACTTACAACTGTTACAAATTTTTTTCTGAATTTAACAACAGAAGTGATTCACAATCATCCATGAAGTATATTCTAACGAATATTCATGAATGGAGTGATGACGTGTACGAAAGAAAGTCACGTTGGACAACAACAGCTATATTGCGTGACAATTATAATTTTTTAACTCAACTTAGTTTCTATTAGTAGTTTATAATCCTAATCCTAATTTAAGTTCCAAAAAATATCATCCGTCAATAGAAGTTATTCTCTTTTTTCTCCTCCACGGTTGTTAAGTGCCTTTGGAAAGGGTAATGATGGATGGAGGTAGCAACGTTGTTGGAAAGGGAAGAAACAACTCATTTTGGTGGTCATGACAAAGGAATAAAAATAATTCATAATGTATAAAGGAAGCAAAAAGCTTAAGATGCTCAAATGAAGAAATTGATACAGCATAAAATAGTTTAAGACCTATCATTGCAAAGATGCAAGCACTTATGATGAAACAAGTCCAAGGGCGTTACAAAGAAACAAGAATATAACAATTTTAGGCCCGATAACAATAGCAAAGAAACAAAATGGGTTTACTGGATCAAAATTCTCTCTCAAGAGACACCTTCATTTGGCAAAGCCTTCTTCATTTCGGCTATCAATTTCGTAAGTCCAGTTGCCTCATTTGCTGCCCTCAAAGCACGAATAAAATTGCACTTGTAGGAGGAACATTTTGAAGGTCTTTCCTAAGAGAAATGAGGGTTAAAGAATAAATTATCATTTGTATTTATGAAAAATATTAATGCTGACAAATATATTAATATAAGAATAAAACGACAATTATATCTATTCTACCAAGAATAACTTTCGTGTGCCAAGAATATCCTAATAGACTAATTGTGTAACCAACTCTTGGCACATAAAACCCATTTTTCGTAATTATAATTGTCGTTTATATACAGAGGAAACCAAGAATGAAATAAATCAACCATCAGTACCTATGAAACTCCTACATCCTTGTTCCACACAATCTCTTCCAAAATGTTATGGGACGTATTGCCCTCATTCGGTAATTGGGACTCGAAGGGTCCTACATAATGCGAAGGGGGTCCTGTTGGTGGTTTCTTCCTTATCCTTATACATTGACTAGCAACAACTTCATCGTGGAACATTCCCACTTCCCACTCCTTCACTTTCAGTGCCTCTATCATATATTCAGCGGTTG
>NC_029777.3:106057100-106061737 GCF_000817695.3 Arachis duranensis
GAGAATGACTTTTATGCTATATTTATTTGAAAAGAAAATAAAAAAAAACGGAAAAAAAATATTTTTTATTATTTGATTGAGAAAAAAAATTAAAGAAAAAGAAAAAGAGATGAAAAAAATTAGTGATCTTTCTAACATTAAAAGAAAAAAAGAAGAGAAAACTTATTTTTTTTTTACTTCCAATATTATCATTTCACTTTTTTAAATATTTTATAATATAAGAATAAAATTATCTTTTTATAACATTTCTATCCTTTTTATTTTTCTTCCATTTAAATACATCTAAGAAAAATAAAATTCATTTAATTTTTTTCTTTTTCTTTTTCTTTATTTCTTTCTTTTTCCTTTTCTCTATTTTTTTCCTTCTTTCCTTTACGATAGTCAAATTGAAATTAAGGTTATAAACTACTAACAAGGACTAAATTGAGTTAACAATTACCTTTACAATAGTCAAATTGAAATTAAGGTTATAAACTACTAACAAGGACTAAATTGAGTTAACAAATTATAATTGTCACGTAATATAGTTGTTGGTCATCTAGTTCCGTACACATCATCATTTTGTTCATAAATATTCGTCAAAATATACCTCAAGAACAATTATGAGTTACTTTTGTTAAATTTAGAGAGAAATTTATAATAACTGCAAATCGAAAAACAAAATTAAAGCTTGATTATAAATTTAGGATCACTTTAAGATTTAATTCTAATTTTTTTAGTCAATATCAATCAACATTTTTTTTAATTCTTAATTTTGAACCATAAATTTTAAATTTTCCAAAAATAAAAAATTATAATAAAAAGTTTAATAATACTACATGACTAATTTATTTTATTATTTTTAATCCTCAGTTAATATTAATATTTTTTATATAAATCCATAAAATACTCAAATGTAACAAAATATTAAAAGCTTAAAACGGACAAATACTAATTAGAATTTATTGAAAAATGTGGCCTTCCAAATTTTCTCTAAAAAATTTAGTATTAACTAAATACTTAACAAAATTTCTTTATATTTTTCTTAATGCAGAATATATTTTTCTTGTGCGTAGGCATACACATGATACAACACGCACTACTTTTAGGTTATGCAATTGGGTGGTTACCAATTCCTTTTAGAGAGAAATCTCCATAATAATTTATGAGATTTGCGTAAATATTTAATATAATCTTTAAGATTTTAATTTTTCTATAATAGTCCTTCAAATAGAATCTTGAGTATTTATAGTAATTTTTGCTGAACATATTTCTAGTGATGAATTATCACCGCAGCATTTACATAGCTTCATTTGCCATACTGAATGGCTCCAAAACGTTGTCGTTTTAGTTTGGCACCCTAGTGTGTAAAAAACGATGCCGTTTGGATTAATATGTAGCACGAAAAACAGTTTTTGTCTCCAATACAAATACTTCATTAGTCTTTTCTTCTTTCATCCTCCCACTTTTTCTTTGTCTCTTCATCAATAGCGTTGCCGTAGAGTTCTGTGGTTAGAGTTAAAAAACCATTAAAAGCACGAGGTTCTGACATCCTCATCAGATTCAAGGTACCTTTTTTTATTTTAGATTTTCAATACAGTGTTGGTTCTTTATTATATGTAAGTTGTTCGTGTGGTTGAGATTTTTTCATTTTTTTTGTCATTGTAGTCTCTAAGATTTGAAGGTAGATTAGAATTTTGTGGGAATGCTCCATTTTACCTGAATGAAACAGGAATAGGATAAACGATATTTATAAGATTGAAAAAATATGTGTTCTTATGGTATTAATTTTGTTTTTCTATTATGCATTAGTAGGCCAACAAAATCTGCTTTTTAAGTGTTAATTTTGAATTTTTTGCAAATGAAAGAGATGTTAGACATCATGTTTCATCATCGAAATGATTTAAAAAAAAATACAGAAAGAATAATGATATATTCTCCACACAATAAGGCGTGTTTAGGTAATCTAAACGCCGATACTCTAGATGTCTTCCACATACGAAACTACCATAAAGAGTTTGGGTACAATGACATAAAGCATTGTTGGTGGCATGTTCCTAAAAAATGCTTGGAGAATGGGTTGAGAAACCTAAACAGTGACAAGGAAATAAGAGAGATAGTGAATTGTAATATGAGAAATGATGGAGTGAATAATGTATATTTCGAGCATAGAATATCAGTGTCAGAAGTTTTAGAGGGCAATAACACAGTTGTATATACATTTGAATGATGATGGTGGAGAGGAGTGTAATACTACTATAGAGGCTGTTGTGAATCTCCCTAAAATGAGATTTATGTAGTCATAGTTACTCCCACCACCACTTCTCAACAGGTAGCTTAATATTTATATCATTAGGTTTTTGTGATTCAGGTGAATGCTCATTTATGTGTAATGCCAATTTTTATTCATATAAAATATTGATATGAAAAGACTTTTAAAGTTGTCACCAAGAAGAAGATCCTCTCCACTGACAACCTCTTCAATAGTGAATCTCATACAGGGTGCTAGTTTAGGAACAACTACAAAATTTGTCAATTTGATGAAGTTCGTCCCAACTCTAAGATTTAAGCCTCCAAAAAAGAAGAATTAAAGATTTTAGATAAATGCATATATGGCCTTTTGTTTTGCGTTATTAAAGCTTTCACTAGACAATGATTATATAAGGATATGTGATCCTTTATGTTTTGTTGGGAAATTCTTCCTTTTGAGGCAACTACATTTAGCAGGTTCATGTTAATTGGTTGTCTTTTATACTTGTCACTGGTTGTTTTTTGCTAAACTATAAAATTTACCTTAATACACTAATGCTTTGTGATTTTCAATCACTTTTGTTGCCTTCTTTAATATATTACTTTTTTTTTTTATTTCATGAACAAATATAAATACAATAAATTCATAGTTAACTAGGTTTTCATTCTATCAACAAATACCATTTTTACATATATTGTGCGACCAATGAATACAGAAAATCCACCAACAACTCATTTCACTCATGATTTACAATACAAGATAACTATCAACATTATCAATACAAACACAACTAACACCAACAACTGAATAATCACTTTTTTGCATCTGGACATCTTCCTCCAACCTCCGAAGCCTCCAATCAAAATTCATCTTCACTTGATGATCATCACCAGAAGATTTTGATTTATCAACTTATTCATTATTTTCAGTATCTGTCCACACAAAAGTCCACATTATCTCTTTCCACTTGTCTGTAATAAAAAAAAGATATAACATGCTCAAATTTCAAATAAAAATAAGAGAAAAACAGTGAGGTAAGGACAATCATAACAACATAAGTAATATTGATAACTCACATTATAATTAGGACAACTATAAAATTGTTTGTTTGGATTTAAATCTGTTCCGACCACCTAAAAACCGGCCGACAACCACAACCGTGCTATTCTAGCAGTCTTGATCTTCTGCGCCTGTTTGGCGTTCTCATCCAATTCCAATTAGATGGAAAAAATGAATAGAGCTTCCAGCTGCAGTACTATTACCACCCATCATCGATATGACGAAGAATAACAACTAGAAGAATGAGAAGAGAACGATGAACAAGAAAAAGAAATAAATTTTTTGAACATTTAAAAATTTAGAATTAAATATAGAGAAAGAGACCAACGTGAGTATAAATTAAAAACGCGCCAGTTAAACTAGCCGTTAGAATTATTCAATGTGATAAAACGAGACCATATAAACACTGCAGTAATGATTTATCATCAAAAATATTTTTAAATACCATTATAAATGTTCAAAATTCTATCTAAAAAATTATTATAAAAAAATTAAAATTTTAAAAACCACATTAAATATTCTTGCAAATCTCATAAACTATTATACAAATTTTCTCAATTCTCTTTAGCTAGCTGCCTGAGTGCCTGCATTATTATTTTGCATCATTGATCATGATGTACATGTAATGAATGAGACCCGTGACTTTATGTGGTCCTATACTCCGAATCTCCGATTATTGCTAACTTCTTATCGGAGTTCAATAGAAATGGCTGCATTACATGTGTGGTTATAAATTATTTTTTAGACTTAATTAGTGTTGGAAAATTCTATATATAAAAAGTCCAAAAAGCAAAAATGTTTAAATATATAACGACTAAAATCATCTGCTTGGTCATGCACGTGGATACAATAATTAGACTCAATCACCTGCTAATCGCTATATACGACAAACTTGGAAGGATTTGAATTATTTTGAGTAACACTAGAAATATTTGTCCAATGACGTGAAGTATCGGTTATCACCATCTTATTGATATTTTCGGCCACCAGCACTACTCCGTTGAATCCATTTTCACTCGACGCTCGACACGTTGCTTATCTTTCGTATTAAAACAGTACATGTTGTCTCCATGTGTTTGACATTTTTGAATATTTTCTTGACGGATATGGTACAGAATATGCTTTTTATAATATTTGAATTGATTGGTATACTTAAATCATGGAGTATGAAGGGATTTTTTTTAACATATAGTTATGGTTGAAAAGATAAGATGGATCATTCTTTTCATATATAACTGACCAGAGCTTTTATTGCTCACACAGACATACAAGATGGTCCTATACGCATATATATTATATTTCGTTACCTAATGAAATTATATGTATAGTAAAACCTCAAATTGGTTCT
>NC_029777.3:106061783-106079520 GCF_000817695.3 Arachis duranensis
GGTGTAAACTAAAAAAAGTAATTGAATTTGGTTACAGGATAAAGATCCAGTACCCCAGTCCCGCTCTTTCTCAATCTATTGAAATATAAAATTCATATCGTGGTGCCGGTGCTACTGCTACTAGACGACTAGTCTACTACCGCCACAACCACAATTAATTGGAGCCTCCAAATATATTACGATAAAATTTAGGTGCAGTCAATTTTATGTGAAGTTGATAATGGAGGTCGTTAAATGATTTGATTAATTTGATTAAATTTTAACTGAGCTTTTACAGTATATTATTACTTAATTAATTTCACAACAGACACATACACCTCCACCTTCACGGCTCCACTATAAAATCCAATACCTTGCATCAACAACAGAAAGCAAGAATTGAACAGAGAAAATGGGTTCTTTGAACATAACAAAGAATAATAAGCCACACGCGGTGTTCATGCCATACCCAGCACAAGGACACATAAACCCAATGCTAAAACTAGCAAAGCTTCTTCACCACAAAGGCTTCCACATCACGTTCGTTTACACCGACTACAATCGCAACCGCCTTCTCAAATCCAGAGGCTCCGACTCGCTCAGAAACCTACCATCCTTCCGATTCGAAACCATCCCCGACGGTCTACCCGTGGACCCTAACCCTGTGGATGCAACGCAGGATGTACCGTTACTGTGTGACTCCACTAGTAAAAGGTGCTTGCCGCACTTCAAGAAGCTGATTTCAGAGCTGAATGTCGGTGATAGCGGTGTTCCTCCGGTGACTTGCATAGTATCTGACGGAACGATGAGTTTCGGGATTGAGGCAGCGGAAGAATTGGAGATTCCGGTGGTGGTGTTTTGGACGGCTAGTGGGTGTGGGACCATGTGCTATATGCACTATCGCCAACTTGTTGATAAAGACTTCACTCCCCTTAAAGGTATGTACTTTGCTCTCTAAATTTACTTTTCTATAAATTGATTTTAAATAATAACAAAATAAAATAAATATTAAGTAACTAATGTTTCTTTATTTTTGTCTTGTTTTAAATAATACTAATTAATTTTCTTTTTGTTTATACTAAAAATATCCATTCTTAAAAATATTTTTATATAATAATAAAAAAATACTAAAAAATTATTAAATTTTATTATTTTTATTTTTTAACTATTAGTTAGTTATTAATATTTAAAAATATAGTCTAAAATATGTGGTTAAATTGTTGAACTAAAAAAAATTGTGTTGATAATTAAAAAAATGACTAAAAACGATAAATTTTAATAGTCTTTTAATGTTTTTTTGTAACAAAATATGATAATCAAAATAAATTAACTAAAAATAGTTAGAATGTATCATATTTAGTATTTATTTAAGACAAATTTTGACAATTATTTTTTTGTCAGCATTACCGTGGCTCTAATAATGTATGTATGATGGTGAAATTAGTTGATATGGTTAGTATTTTATACTCTAATTAAAAAAATTAGTTCAATTCTTACAAATAATATTGTTTACAAATTATATACTATAAAAGATCTTCTTTTTTTTTAAGTTATAGGTCAAATTTTAGAAAAATGTGTTTAAAATATCAATAACATTAATTAATTAGAAGATATCATGTTTCTGAGTTTTAGTATGTTCCATACTTCACATGCAGACATGAATGATATCACAAATGGGTATTTGGAGACAACTATCAACTGGGTACCCGGAATGAAAGAGATCCGATTGAGGGATATGCCCAGCTTTATCAGAACCACAGACCCAAATGATATTATGCTTAATTTCTTTATAAGAGAATCCAAGAGAGCTCAAAGAGCTCATGCAATCATAGTCAATACATTTGATGCCTTAGATCATGATATCTTGGAAGCATTCTCCACCATTAATAATTTGCCACCTGTCTATTCCGTTGGTCCTTTGAATCTTCTACTAAACCATATCACAGACAAGGACTTGAAATCCATTGCATCTAATCTTTGGAAGGAAGATCCAAAGTGTATTGAGTGGCTAGACAAACAAGAGCCAAATTCAGTGGTGTACATAAACTTTGGTAGCATCACAACTATGACCAATGAAAATTTAATAGAGTTTGCTTGGGGAATTGCCAATAGCAACAAAAAGTTTTTGTGGGTCATTAGGCCAGATCTTGTGGCTGGTGAAAATGCTGTGTTACCTCCTGAATTTGTGGAAGTGACAAAAATTAGAGGCATGTTAGCAAATTGGTGTCCCCAAGAACAAGTTTTGGCTCACCCTTCAATTGGGGTGTTTTTGACACACAGTGGTTGGAACTCAACATTGGAAAGTATGTGTGGTGGTGTGCCCATGATATGTTGGCCCTTCTTTGCTGAGCAACAAACCAATTGTAGGTTTTGTTGTACGGAATGGGGAATTGGGTTGGAGATTGAAGATGTTAGGAGGGACAAAATTGAGAGTCTTGTGAGGGAGTCAATGGATGGAGAGAAGGGTGTTGATATGAAACAAAAGGCTTTGAAATTGAAGAAATTAGCAAAGGAAGCTGCTTCTGCCCCAAATGGATCCTCATTTCAGAATCTAGACAAGTTGATTCATCAAGTTCTCTTGAGCAAATTTGCTAAAAATTGAAGTGTGGTTTAGATGGAATAAGGTGTCGTTTTTTTATGATAGCTAGTGAGAAAATATTTTAATTCTAATAATTTCTGTCTTCCTCTGTAGATTCGTATAGAACGAAATTGTTGAGTTGATGAATGAATGAAATAAAATAGATATGTGAATTATTTCTAAAAATATCAAAATTGTGCTAAATAAGATGTCACCTATATATAGTTAAGGTACAACTTGTTTGTTAACTTATTATCAATATGGGCAATTCTATGGTGCCTTTTGTTTGGTGTCTAACTTTTGCTTAAATTATTTTTTATAATAACTTTAAAATATTTAAAATTTTTTAATTTTTATACTTTTAAATTTAGAATTAATTATTTTACCAATTTTAGTAATTAGGCAACACTTTTTAGGCACCATAGCAAACACTTATCAATATTTGTTGGATACTTTAACTTAGTATCTTTTGTTCAAGGACGGTACGTATCCTTCAGCTAATGGTTACCCAGATATAAGTTAACACATAATAACAATATCTGTTAAATGAAATACACTATATTATGTTAACTCCTTTCAACCTTGTGCTAGCTACTTTACATGTTTTAAACTGTTTAATAAACTTTATAGTACTGTTTTTTTTTTTTTTGTTTTTTTATCAAAGATAAAAAGATTTGAACTTGTGATCTCTAAATGATTACGAGAAGGCTATGCTATTTGAGTTACAGCTTGTTGGCTTTATAGTACTACTTTAGTAGATTAAAATTCATTAACTTATATAAGTAGAAGATTATAAACAATTTTCCATGCACAAATAAAAGCAACATTATATAAATTTGTGTGATACATTCATTAATTGGACTCCAATAGCAGCGAATGCTGATCAAAAGGAGAAATGGGGGCAGCGGTTACGGGCATAGCAGGTTGGGAGAAAAATTGAAGATCAACAGGAGAATCAACACCCCCAACAGATTCTCAAGAGAGGAAAAAGTCTTGGATCACTTTCTGTATCAGTATCAATGCAAACAATGTGTTTTGGGATTTCTCCAGCGGTTTTTCATTGATTCAATTCACATTTTATCACATTCGTTTTATTGTTTTCTAACCTTCAATATTTATATAACTATGTCTAAAAAAATCTTTTTAAAATTACGTATACAGAAAGGAAAAAAGAAACATTTTATTTAGTGTCTAGACTCTAAACTCTGTCAAAAATCAATAAAATAATGTTTAACTAGTCTGCTTCAATGCCAACGCTGGGAATTATTTATTGGCTAATTTTAGAGTATTTTTTTATTGGTGTCTAATTTTTATTTAAATTATTTTTTATAATAATTTTAAAATATTTAAATTTTTTTAATTTTTATATTTTTTAATTTAAAATTAATTAGTTAACCTATTTTAACAATTAGATAATATATTTTCAGCACTACAACAAACACCTTATTTATTTGTATTATATTTAGAGTCGCATAGTGTTGTGTATTAATATCTTTCGATGATGATTCATGATTTTGATGGATTTGCAATAGATTTTTTTTTATTTTATTTAGCTTAGCTAGAAGTTAGTATTGTATATTTCATTAACTTAGATTTTGGATTTAATACTCAATTTGATACTTATATTTATATACAAATTTTAATTTAGTTTCTAAATCTTATGAACTGTCTTACATTAATTCTTGAAATAATTTTTAATTTTTTAGTACAAAAATATTAATAGAACGTTGATATGTTTGTAAAATGTTATAATTTTAGTATTGATATTCAAATTGTTTAAAAACCACGTTGTATTACTTGTTTTATTAAGTAACTTTTCAATATACATCATAAAGTATTACTTGTTTTATTAGGTAACTTTTTAATATACACCATTTATATGATGTTTTTGGGTTATTTGAGTGTTAAAATCAAAATGACATCATTTTAAATTATGTTTGCAAAATTTAAAAATTAAATAAAGACAATTAAAATTTTAGGAACTAAATTAAAATTCGCATGTAAATTTAAAAATCAAATTGAGTATTATCTCCTTAATTTTACTTTTAATTATAATAAAAAAATTATAACACTTTTTTTAATATGTGTATAAAGGTAACTACGCCTATTTTTATTGCACTCTCTCACTCATTCTTCGTTCACTCACTCACTTTCATAGTTAATTATTCACTCGTTTGTCACACTCAACAATCAAGAACACACATATGTACTGTATAGTACATCCATCTCATGATTTATTATTATATTAATGCACATGCTTAACATGCTTGTTATTATTTTATTGGAAGGTTTTCAAGTATGCCATTATTGTCCTTTTCTGGCATATTGGTATTTCAAATCTCATGACCATTGGGATTTATATTAAATAATTTATAGAGTTCAAATTGGGTTGGTAACATTATTGTGAGCATGCAATTTAGAAAATTCACAAAACACTTATAACTAGTCTTTTCTTTTTACAGTTTAAATTGGTTCAAAATTCTATGTTTGTGCAGCTTGCACTTGCATTGCAAAATTTTTAACCTTTTTTTTTCCTAAGCCATATGTTATAGAGAAAAGTGAGTCATACTAACTATTAGGGGTGTGTATGGCCGGATAAAATTGGGTTTGATGTGACCTAGATTCGGTCCGAAATATATACCGAGCCTATTTGTTAAATTCGAACCCGATACATTTTCGGACCACGATTATACCGGATAAAAACTGAGTAAAAATCGGACCATTAACATTTCATTATCTTAATACCTTCTAATAAGCCAGCATGTGAAAATATCCAAATTTCTAAGACTCCAATCATTATTTTTGATATGGTAAAATTCACTTAGAAAAATATAACAAGAACCAACTCTTCTCTAAAATTAAAACATAACCATAATCAATACTAATATTAGGGCAATTTACATATTTAAATAAAACCATTGAATCCTTTACCCAAATACACAAAACATATAGTTGTTACGTGTTTGTGAAAATTACATTATTATGTAAACCGTGGGAGCCAACCACGGTTTCTGAATTGTACATAAACCGTGACTGGCAGAAACGTTTTATGGAAGGAAAAATATGGCTGTAAACCATGGCCACCAACCACGGATTAGGAAGGAATAGTTTTAGGCATAAACTGTGGGTGACTACCACGGTTTATGAGGATTCTGGCATTAAACGTAAAAACTCCTAGGCTCCCACCGTTTATGTTTATATTAGTATATATACATAATCTGTTGATGCTCAACACGGATCATTTGGAAGGAAACAAAAATTTGGCAACCTTCATAGTTGAGAGAGTTTGAGAGAGGGGGTGGGAGGATTTGGTGAGGTTTGGGTGGTGGAGTCATGGAGGATGAAGCTCGCTTATACCGACTAAATGACGTTGCTCATGTGGCTGGATCCATCGATAATGAGGTTAGTCTTTATTAATAATATTATTCTCATTATTTAAATAATTAATATTATTTTATAATTAATAATGTAATCAGTTTATTTTATTAGCATTATTTATATAATTAATTTATTATTTACATTATTATTTTTGTTACTATTATGATAGTCCTAGTTATCAGTATTACCTTTATTTTTATTAGTACCTGTAGCTGTTAGTATCATAAATGTAGTTATTCTTACTAGAGGTATTGTTGTTGGTATTGTTATCATTATTTTTCCCTTCGTGATGTTTCTTAATCTAAAAGAAAATAGAAAACATATGTACGTATGTAATTAAATTTTTTTATAAATTTAATATGATTTGTTTAGTATTGGTCGTACGTTGAGGGGTTTTTTTACCTACATTGTGCAGCCCACTAGGGTTATTAGTGGCGTGAGGAGGCAACAAAATATGCCTTTACACGAGCGGATCATACCGTACCTGGAGACCGCGGGGTTGTATCATTTGGCTAGGTTGAACAGTCACTGATTCTGGGTTGACGAGCCTCTACTTAGCGCATTTATTGAGCGGTGGCGTCCTGAGACCCACACCTTCCACATGCCCTTTGGTGAGTGCACTATCACGTTGCAAGATGTGGCATATCAGCTTGGTTTGTCGATCGATGGACAGCCTGTCAATGGGTGCCTGACTGAGTTTGAGAATCTAATGGAACACGGTAGACCGGCATGGGTCTGGTTTCGCAAGTTATTTGGGGAGTTACCTCCGCAGAATAAGGTAAAGCAGATGACAGTGTGCTACACATGGTTCCATGAGAGGTTCCGGATTCTTCTAGCAGATGCTAGTGAGGAGATCGTGCATATATACGCGCGTGCTTATATTCTGATGTTGTTGTCCTCTCAGCTGTTCGCGGACAAGAACGCGAACCGGGTCCACCTTCGCTGGTTGCCTTATTTGGCATCGTTGGACGAGTTGGCGAGATATAGCTGGGGTTCGGCGGCACTGACCTGGTTGTATAGATGTCTCTGCCGTGGGACAAACAGAAATGTCGTTAACTTGGCCGGGCCGCTACAGCTTCTACAGTCTTGAATTTTCTGGAGGTTTCCCACTTTGAGGCCTGCTAGATTTCATGGATTCGGGTTTTTGCTTGCATCCAGGTACCGTTTAATATTTTTGGTTTTATAACTTGTTCAAGAAGCTATTTACTTCTTTATTAGGACATCATTTCAATTATTATTGTAGGTGGACTACATATCTACCTAGAAACGATGCAGTGGGTCAAAGAGTCCTGTCTGCACGCCTTATGTTGGATTGATTGCGTGTCCATGATGTGAGTCATTTAGTCTTTGCTCTTAGTTGGAATAGTTTAGATTTTATTTTATGTTTTGACATAACTTTCCTTTTTTTATACAGTTTGTGTGGGAGCCTTATTCCTCTGCCGAGGTTGCTGCTATTATTCATCCGGAGATACTAGTTGACCAGCACCGTATGTTATGGACGTCCATCACTAGCCTGATATATTTTGCTGCGATTGAGTGGCATCAAGTGGATAGGGTGCTTCCTTAGTTCGACGGTGTTCAGCATCTTCCTCAGCCAGCTCTGAACATAGATTGGTTACATGCCAAGGATGGCAGTGTTCGGCAGTGTTCAGCATCTTCCTCAGCCAGCTTCGAACCTCCCAAGTGCCCTTGTGTGCACGCAGCGCTACGCGAATCAACCAAGTGCAACCCTTGCCAAACTCCTTACATTTTCCATGATACTTCAGATGATCTGATTCGATGACTCTGTACTCAACACCTCGACGGATGTTGTAGTCCTTCACACTCAGCACAGCCTCATCTTTATTTTGGAATGACTGCCCAATCTGAAATTCTGTAGAAGAGCCCCCAACTGTGGGACCACCGTCCGCCTGTTCACCCAGAGCCTCCAAGTTTAAAGTCGAGAAGTGTGGAGGGTACTGCTGAGTGCCAGAACTTGAAGGCCCATGCTGTGTATTAGGATTGGCAGCTGTGTCATCATCGCTGTCCCCAATGATATCTACAGGATCCTAGTCAGACTCATCGTCATACATTGCATTCTCTACTCGATCAGGTTCCCCAAACCCTTGCACACCAGGAATCAAGCCACCACTGGTGCCCACCTCATATGCCTGCCCACGGACCCCTGGATTCTATAAAGGTGCAGAACCAACAGCCTCCGTTCGATCTAAATCAGCCGCGAATGATGGGGATGCGACCAGCGGAACGGATGGTGCTATCATAGGCATCAAACAAGACGCACCTCCCACGCCAGTCGAGTTATGAAATGGATCTGATGCCCCAGAACTATCCACCCCAACATCCAACTTTGTGAATAACTCGTGTATTCTGACCTCTGGAAAATTTCTGACACAATGGAACAGAACCCTAATGTCTTCATCAGTTGCTAGCACGAAGGTATCATACTGAATCGGGTCGAGACAACTGCGATGGGAATCTTGTAGAATAACTTCTTCACCCACTTGCTACCAGAAATCCCAAACTTTTGCAAGATGTTGTTCTTTAGATCTGACAAAGTACTTGATGAACTGATGAAAACACTCACTGGTTCTCTGTCAGTGAATTTTACACCATATCTTTTGCTTTTTTGAATTTTCCCAGAGCAATACACTAGGACAAGAACACTCTCTTCCTCACTTGCCATTATGATAATGATCTCTCTCATGCAGCTTGAATCTCACCCACATATATATAGATCTTCACTCCTCATAGACCGTTGAAGGCTACAAGGGTTTATGCCGATTACCATTCCTTCATAAACCGTTGCTGGTAGCAAGGTTTTATAAAGATTTTCTTGCATTCATAAACCGTGGTAGCCAACCACGGTTTATGGTCATTTTGTTTCAACACGTAATCCCTCCCTGTCAGCTACGGTTTATGTACAATTCAGAAACCGTGGTTGGCTCCCACGATTTACATAATAATGTAATTTGCACATGCACGTAATAACTTTCTGTTTTGTGTATTTGGGTAGAATTCTGTGGTTTTATTTAAATATGTACATTGTCCCTAATATTATCTAATAACACCAAATATTTAAATCAATACAAATAACATAATATTATGCATTAGTCTAAAATCTTATGCATTTTAAACATAAAACATTAACTTATAGTTTTAGAATAACTAATAATACAAAATATTAAGGTTTATAATATTTAAACTCCACATAAGAATAGCCATCATCCATCACTAATAATACAAAATATTAATTGTGTATGACGACTGGGCCGACTTCGGGTGACCAAAGCCATGGCCCGGACCCGACCCGAAATAATGACCAGGTCTATTTTTGAGACCCTTACCCGGCCCTAGACCTGATGAAATCACACCAAATTAGCCCCTAAAGTATTTGGAACCGGGCCGGATCTTCGGATCGGGTCGGGCCATGCACACCCCTACTACCTACTAAGTTTAAAGTCACTTTTTTTAATAACCCTTTCATATGTAAGAAGTTAAATCCAAATAAAAATAAATATGTAACTAGTATAAAAATAATAAAAAAATATTTGGTGATTTAAACAATTAATTAATATTTAATTTTGACAAATTATTTATTAATCTTTAGTCATATTAAAAAAATAATTTTAATGTAGAATTTTATTGATAAAAAATATTAAAAAACATATTTAAAAAGTTAAACATGTTTAAAAAGATAACATGTTTGATGGAATATTCTTATGTATATAGTTTAATGTCATATCTTTTTTAATAATTGTTTATCTAAAAGTGATTTTAATTAACATTATTTAAATAATATTTATTTTATCAAAAACAATTTTGGTATAAAATTGTCACACATAAATCATGTTAGCCTAAATTCACTCCTACCTAAAATCAATTCTACAAAATCAAATTCATTCAAACGAATAAATTAGTGCCAATTATATATGAGTAATACCCATACTGATATTTAAAGAATTTTTTTTGTGAAATATTTTAATTTTTAATAAATTTTAATTATCAAGTTATTTTTTAAAATTTGATTTTGTTAAAAAAATAATCCTTATATTAAATTATTGGCCTATAAAGATGTTTAATTTTTATTAAATAATAATTGAGATTAATTTATCTAACTTTCTAGTAAAATTTAAAGTAAAAATTAATTTGTCTAACAAAATAAAAATTTAGTAACTAATTTAATAATTAAAATTGGTTAAAGATTAAACTTTTCGAACAAAAAAATTTTAAAAACTGATTTAATGTGTTACTTTTATTTTATTATTTCATGCATATATATAGTAGATAACTAAGTAATTATTTAATGTGTATTTTTTTAGTCATTATAATCTGTATATTAGAAAGTTAAGTTTTGAAAAAGGCACTCGAATTTTCATAGCCACTAAACCACTGTCGACGCAGTCCACGACTTTATCGACGTCTTAGGTCGGTCATTGCCAACTTCTTTTGTTGTCATTTTCGTTCGGTGTTTCCATCTCTTTCTTCTTGTTGCTGGTTATGGTGATTCAACCACCATCTTTTTGTTGTCACACGCTTTTTTTTCGCCGCTACTGCTTGTTAAAACTCTCATCCTAATTTTCCTCATGCGTGTTGGAAAGTTTTGTTTCATGCTTGCATCTATGATGGTCGAAGATCATCGAGCTACACCAGGACATCTGCCGTTTTTTTTTTAGTCTCTAAATGTATTGTTAGCTTTTTAGTTTTTTAATATTATGTCACATCAGTTTAAGTGACTATTTAGTACATCTTATCTAATTAAATTACATTTTAATACTTCTGTTTTTATTTGAAATATTTTTTAATCTTTTTACAAAATAAAAAGATTTGCTACTATTCTTATATATATTATGTAATTTTAAAGATCCGTTACTCTATTTTGATAAATAAAATAGATAATACTAAAAAAATTCTCTTATTCAAAATATCATTTATAATGTTTATTTAAATAAAGTTTTTATTTCTTAAAAAATATAAAAACTAACACAAATACTAATATTTTTAGATAAAAATCACATATTAATCAAGATTCTACAAAAAGAAAAAATATAAAAAAAATATAGAAGATATCTTCAAATGAAAAACTTATATACAAAGATTAAATAAAAAATATAGTACAAAACTCAAACAAATTAATATTTTAAAAAAATATAATTTCTACAAAAGTCTATAAGAAGAAAAATAAACAAACGACTTCAATAAGAAGCAAAAATAAAAAAAGTAAAACAAACACCACATAAAAAGACTAATAAATTTGTCAATTACAAATAATATAAAAATAAAAAAAAATGAATACGTAACTTTGAAGGATTACAATATCAAATACCTATTTTTTTAAAATACATAATATTTTACTTTATGTTTTTTCTACTTAATTAACTATATTAAATTATATACAAATTACAAAATTAATACTTTGTGCAATATTTTTAAATTTAGTATTAATTTATATATTATTTAATCAATTTATTAATAATATAATACTTTTAAATTTATACTATAAATTAATTTTTTTTATGCATCGTACAAATTTTAGTCTAGTTATTATTATAATGTCAGTTATTATTATCATAAAATTTTTACTATCATTAATATTATGACTAATTCATTACCAATGTATCTATTCTACTTAGTCGTGAAAGAGATCTTAATAACAAAAAAAATAAAAAATTTGCCTTTAACGAAAACAAATAAACATTACTCATGTTCATGACCATGGATAGAACAACTACTTCACCTTACATGAAATATAACCTTTGATTTAGCAAAATTTTATTAAACTGTTTGATTTGGGATGCAAAATTATTTGTCATCATACTTTAGATTGTACAAAATTACTAGTCTTAGTCATAATAAATTAGTGCTAATCAATTTATGATTGGATCGATATTTAAGGAAATTTTTATGAAATATTATTTTAGTTTATCAAATCATTCTTTAAATTTTTATTTTGTTAGAAAAATTAATTTTTATATTAAATTATTTGGTTATATAGATATTTATATTTTTATTGAATAATAAAAAAATACTAAACAATTATCAGAATTTATTATTTTTTTATTATCACTTAATCGTTAATATTTAAAATTATGTTGTTGGATTATTAGATTAAAAAGTTAAACTAAAATAATTGAACTGATGATTAAGTAATGATAAAAATTAATAAATTTTGATGTTTTTTAATATTTTTTTAAATAATAATAAAAATTAATTCGTCTATTTTTTACATAATTTAACATGAAAAGTAATATGTGTAATAAGTTTAGTAACTGATTTAATAATTAAAATTTGTTAAAAATTAAACTTTTCGACCAAAAAATTTAAAAAACGAATTTACCATATAACCTATATATTTTTTTGGGTCATTAAACGTATTAGAACACTAATTAAAAAATTATTAATTCTTTTTGGATATACATTAGTGTTAGTAAAAAATAATTCAATCTACTTTATTATTTAATTATTTTTTCATTTACAAACTGTTCATACCCTGGCCCAATAATAAAGGCCCAGGTCCAAACGAAAGTCCTAGTCCAAAGGATTGAGCCTTACTGAGCACCGACCTTCGTACTGAGAAGTCGGTCTTGACTACGATTTGCTCTAAAGAAGTCGGGACGGAGAGTAGTTGGCAGATCAACATCAATCCAAACGAGTAACTGCCCTAAAATCTCTTTAACCACTTCCAGGAGCCATATCTTAACCTCCCTAAGATAAAGGGACGGTTATCACCCTAAAAGGGTGGCACTACTTCAGCGGTGGTTATTGGCTCACCACTATAAATACACTGACACTCTTCAGGTATCTCTAAACCCAATACATTCTATACCTGCTCACACCCTTGCTAACTTAGGCATCGGAGTGTCTTTGCAGGTACCACCCCCCATTCACTCACGAACACAAGTCGGAAGGAGGTTCCAGCGCACAAACCTGCTCTGAGGCTGCAATCCGCTGACGATCGGGCCGGCTAATACAGTCCAGTCCATTAATCTCCGGTTACCCACCGTAACATTGGCGCCGTTGCCGGGGACCCGAGAGATCAACCAGTAATGGCGGACAGATTCTCTGAAGAAGGACATGTGGAGACAGATTCTGAACAAGAGAATCAGGAAACTGGAAACAATAACCCAGATATGGATCTCCACCAGGGAATCAGCGACCATCACAGGAAAGGCACCTCTGGAGTAAAAAATCCAAAGGTAAATTCCTCAGAAGGCCGCGAATCAGAAAAGGATGAACCATCCCATGCAACCGAACTCATGGGATTGGTCCACGTCCACCAAAACCGTTTGGAGCAGTTAGAACGGGAACGAGAGCGATAAAGGGAGATTGAGAAGAACCTAAAAGAGGAGACGGAACGACGGAAAGAGTTAGAAAGAAAACTCTTGAAGTTGGAATCCTCCCTCAAAGGTCGGAACTCCCGCGACGAGCGTGCAGAAACACCCTTAGGAGGGGAGGATCCCTTCAGCGAGGATATAATGAGGGCAAAAGTTCCGAGAAACTTCAAAAGCCCAGACATGGACTCCTATGACGAAACCACGGATCCGAAGCATCATCTAAGTAATTTCAAAAGTCGGATGTACCTGGCTGATGCTTCTGACGCAACACGCTGCAAAGCCTTCCCGACCACTCTGTCAATGGTAGCAATGAAGTGGTTCGAGGGCCTCCCTCCAAGGTCAATCACCAACTTTGAAGACCTATCAAGGAAGTTCTTGATGAGGTTCTCTATCCAGAAAGACAAAGTGAAACATGCACCAAGCCTCCTAGGAGTAAAACAGGAGGTCGGAGAGTCCCTACGAGCCTATATGGAAAGGTTCAACAAAGCATGTTTGGAGATTCAAGACCTGCCCACCGAGGCAGTAATAATGGGGTTAGTCAATGGGCTTAGAGAAGGTCCCTTCTCGCAGTCCATATCCAAAAGACACCCCATCTCCTTGAGTGATGTGCAGGAAAGAGCTGAAAAGTACATTAACATGGAGGAAAATGCTAAGCTGAGAGACCTGAGTTGGCGACCTGGGCACCCTCCCTCAATAAAAGAGAGGGAGAGGGAGACCAAGAAGAAGGAAGAACTCGGTCTCGACAGACCAAGGAAGTACCACTCTTATACTCCTCTAAAAGTTTCAATAGTAGATGTGTACGGAGAAATTTGCAACACTGAAAGGCTACCACCCCCCAGACCCATCAAAAATAAAAAGGGGGGAAGCCGCAGCGACTACTGTGAGTACCATAAAATATATGGTCACCCCATGAACGATTGTTATGACCTTAAAAATGTGATAGAAAAGCTGGCTAGAGAAGGTCGGCTTGACAGATATCTCATAGAAAGGTCGGACAGTCATGGGAAGAGGAAGCGAGATGATATCGACAGAAGAGACCCACCACCACCGACTCCTGAGAGACATATCCATATGATCTCAGGGGGGTTCGCGGGAGGGGGACTCACAAAATCCTCTCGCAAAAGGCACCTCAAGAGAGTCTATCAGGTTGGAGGAGAGTCATCCGATCTCCCCACCATCTCATTTACTAAAGAAGATGGGCAAGGAATAACCCCTGGACATGATGATCCAGTGGTAATAACTATGATCCTAGCCAATGCCCATCTCCACAGAACCCTAGTAGACCAAGGAAGCTCATCAGACATCCTTTTTAAGCCCGCTTTTGACAAGCTAGGGTTGGATGAGAAAGAATTAAGAGCCTACCCCGACACCCTATACGGATTAGGGGACACACCAATAAAACCACTGGGATTTTTGCCCCTCCACACCACTTTTGGAAAAGGGGAAAAATCAAAGACTCTGAGTATAGACTTTATAGTCATTAATGTCGGGTCAGCATATAATGCTTTAATCGGCAGAGCTACCCTTAATCGACTCGGAGCAGTGGTATCCACTCCCCACCTCTGCATGAAATTTCCGACCTCAATGGGAATAGCAACGGTAAGGGGAGATCAGAAATTGGCAAGAAAATGCTACAATGAAAGCCTAAATCTTAGGGAAAAGGGCAGAGAAGTTCACACAATAGAGCTCGGAGGTGCAAGGGCCAGAGAAGAGCTGCGACCACAACCGGGAGGAAAGACGGAGGAGAAACAGGTCGGCAAAAAGGAAAGACGGAGGAGATACAGGTCGGCAAAGAGGAAGGAAAAAATACTCACATAGGAGCCAACCTAGGGGAAACCCTAAAACAAGGGTTGACTAAGCTCCTAAGAGATAACTCCGATCTCTTCGCCTGGAAGGCCTCCGACATGCCCGGGATAAATCCCGAGCTCATGTCACACAAGCTCTCGGTCTACCCGGGATCCCGACCTATTCAACAGAGAAGACGCAAGCTCGGCCCTGAACGAGCTCTCGTAGTGGAAGAACAAGTACAGGCACTTTTAGAAGCTGGCTTCATCAGAGAAGTCAAGTACCAAACATGGCTAGCTAATGTAGTGCTAGTTAAGAAACAAAATGGTAAATGGAGAATGTGCGTTGACTATACTGACCTAAATAAGGCATGTCCCAAGGACCCTTATCCACTGCCAAGCATTGATACCCTAGTAGACTCTAGCTCGGGGTATCAATACTTATCGTTCATGGACGCCTACTCGGGATATAATCAAATCCCAATGTATGAGCCAGACCAAGAGAAGACATCATTCATCACACCCAGAGCTAATTTCTGCTACGTGGTCATGCCATTCGGATTGAAGAATGCGGGAGCCACATATCAAAGGTTGATGAATAAAGTGTTTTCTTCTCACCTCGGGAACCTAATGGAAGTATATGTCGACGACATGCTGGTAAAGACCAAGAAAGAAGTCGACCTCTTGTCCGACCTTTCACAAGTCTTTAACACCATAAGGCTACACGGGATGAGACTAAATCCCGCAAAGTGCGCCTTCGTGGCGGAGGCAAGAAAATTTCTAGGGTTTATGCTAACACAAAGAGGGATTGAAGCCAATCCCGATAAGTGTAGAGCCATCCTAGAAATGAAAAATCCGACTTGTTTGAGGGAAGTCCAGCAGCTCAATGGCCGACTTGCAGCCCTCTCTAGATTTCTGGCGGGATCGGCGTTAAAATCCCTTCCACTATTTTCCTTATTAAGAAAGGGATGCCAGTTCAAATGGACTCCTGAATGCGAGGAGGCGTTCCAGGAGTTCAAAAAGTTTTTAAGCCAACCTCCTATTCTGACCCGACCAGTACCTGGAAAAGACCTCGTCCTGTACTTATCTGTAGCGGACAAAGCTGTTTCATCAGCCCTGATAAGAGAAGACGAGGTCGGACAACATCCAGTTTATTTCATCAGTAAAGTTCTACAGGGCCCTGAGCTAAGGTACCCCAAACTAGAGAAGTTCGCCTACTCCCTAATAATAGCCTCACGAAGGCTACGACCTTACTTTCAGGCCCACACAATAAGGGTCCGTACGAACCAACCCATGAAGCAAATCCTCCAAAAGACGGATGTTGCAGGGAGAATGGTTCAATGGGCAATAGAGCTCTCCGAGTTCGACTTAAGATATGAAACTCGGACAGCGATTAAAGCCCAATGCCTCGCCGACTTCGTTGCAGAATACACAGGGGATCAGGAGGAAAAACCAACTACATGGGAACTCTATGTAGATGGATCCTCCAATAAAACAGGAAGCGGCGCAGGCATAATATTGGTAGATGAAAGAGGAACCCAGATAGAGGTTTCCCTAAAATTTGAATTTCCAGTTTCAAATAATCAGGCAGAATATGAAGCCCTGATTGCCGGATTGAAGTTGGCAGAAGAAGTCGGTGCTACAAAGGTGATGATATACAGCGACTCACAAGTGGTAACCTCCCAGATAAGTGGAGAGTATCAGGCAAAGGACCCAAATATGAAGAGGTACTTGGAGAAAACTCTGGAGCACCTTGGGCGCTTTGCAAAAACCGAGGTCAAACACATAACTCGGGATTTAAATAGCAGAGCGGACGCCCTATCTAAGTTAGCAAGTACCAAACCGGGAGGGAACAACAGAAGCCTGATCCAAGAAATCCTCCAGGAACCCTCAGTAGTAAAAACAGAAGACAAACAAGAAGTACTTGAGGTAGTCGGTTTAAACCTCGGATGGATGAGCCCCTTGGTCGAATACATGAAATTTGACATCCTCCCTAAAGAGGAGAAAGAGGCAAAAAAGATCCGAAGGGAAGCACAACACTACACCCTGGTGAGAAATATTCTCTACAGAAGGGGGATATCAACACCATTATTAAAGTCTATACCGACCTCAAGAACTGTCGAGGTATTAGAGGAAGTACATAGTGGGATCTGCGGAAACCATCTAGGAGCAAAGTCACTAGCCAGGAAAGTAATCCGAGCTGGATTCTACTGGCTGACCTTGTAGAAAGATGCCACAGAATTTGTGAAAAAGTGTCAACCATGTCAGATGCATGCAAATTTCCACGTAGCTCCACCAGAAGAGCTCATCAGTATCACTTCTCCATGGCCCTTTGCAAAATGGGGAATGGATTTATTAGGTCCTTTTCCCCAAGCACCAGGACAAGTTAAATACCTAATCGTGGGAATAGATTACTTCGCAAAGTGGATAGAAGCAGAACCATTGGCCACCATCACTACTCAAAGAAGTCAGAGGTTCCTCTACAGAAATATCATCACAAGATATGGGATACCTTATTCCATTACTACAGACAATGGAACCCAGTTCACCGACTCTACCTTTAGAAGTCTAGTAGCCAGTATGAAAATCAAGCACCAGTTCACCTCGGTGGAACACCCGCAAGCCAATGGGCAAGCCGAGGCAGCCAACAAAGTCATACTGGCAGGGCTAAAGAAAAGGTTACAAGA
>NC_029777.3:106079934-106085171 GCF_000817695.3 Arachis duranensis
GCGCCGACTTAAGCTCGACAAAACGTGAAAATCCCATGAACCGACCTAGATGGTCGTCAGGATAAAACGACGAGGTACAAGTCGGTGTAAAGAGGTTATATAAGCCGATCGTAAACAACTCGGAAACAACTCGACTCGTAAAGTCGACACAAGACTCCGAGTAGAAAAGTTCGCAAACACTTCGACTCGGAAGTCGGAGTGAAAAACCGAGCAGAATAAAAACGCATCGCAAAAATAACCTAAGTCACAGGAACTCACTAAAACAAAGTTGAGTATAAGGGATAATAAAAAGAGATTGAAAAACCTAAGGAAAAGTTTAAGGGCTGTCCTAAAAAGTTCTTAAACCAAAGGCTCAGAGAAACAAACAAGCCTAAGCAAAAGGTTTTCAGGAAAAGATCAAGAGAACTTCGAAAAATCAAAAAAGCATATACGTATGAGGTAATCTAAACCCTTATCCAAAAAAGGGCATTTATTTTAACTTAAAAACCCTTATTAAAAAGGGTATATTTTTTAAATATTTTGTTTACGGCCTTAAAAGGCCAAAGGAAATTGTTCAAACCACACAACCAACTGAAAGTAAATAAAAGAGTTTAAAATGAGGAGCCCACAAGCCGGGCCCCCAAATAGCTACGAATCATTTTTTAGGAAGAGGAGCAGACGGATCACCGCCCCCGGAATCAGGAGGAGCGCCACCAGAGGCATCCATGGGAGATGAAGAGATAGGAGGATCTACTGAAGAACTCGGAGCGTCTTTAGAACGAGGAGGAGACTCAATAATCCTCTGCCCCCGAGTCTTCAACTCTGACTCAGAAACGATTACGGGGGCAGGAGGATCTACAATGGCACCGTCAATAACAACTTTGTCAGGATGTAAAGGAGAAAGATCCAAGTCGGGAGCAATAACTCTGACTTGCTCCAGGAAGATCCTCCAAGACTCCTCGGCGCCATCAGCAATAGAGTCCTCCAACTCATCGTATGCCTTCCGAGAATTCAGCAGATCATTCTTCACAGACACAAGGTCATTGAATAAACTTTGATAGCTGGCCTGCGCTGTTTTCCTCAAATCCATCTCCATGTTGCATTGGGCTTGTAAAACTTTCCCCTTCTCCCGGAGGGTATCTCTCTCCTCCTTCAATTTGGCGACTTCCTCCTTCAACTCCCTCTCATGCTCTTGGTATGAGCGAAGCCTTCCTTCCAGCTCCTCGACCCTCGAGGTCATCCCTAAAGAGCTGAGAGGAGCCTTCTCAAAAATATCCAAAAGTTTGCTGCAAACCCCCGCCGCCTTGAGACTCTCCTCAACCATAGTGGTAAGGTGGCTCCGAACAGACACATCATCCATGCTTATACGAGCATGGGGGTAGATGTTCTTTCAGACGAATGCAAGAGCATCCGCCTTAACCTCACCAGAAGAGCCAGACTCTAAGGTCTTGCGCTTCTTCTTTTCTGGCTCAGGGGAGGGTCGGACGACGGGGGACGGTTGAGAGGAAGCTGAAGAAGAAATCACAATGGGCTTGGAGAGAGTCCCAACGTTCCGAGGAGGAGGAGGAGGAGAGATAACCCTGGTACCACCAGTCCTGGCGCGAGACTTTGCTTTAGCCTCCTGGACTCTCTGGTAAGATTCCTGAGCATTCGTCTTCGCCATTTCTGAAAAATAAAGCAATAGCTAATGAATTAAACAAGTCGGAAAGTTCAGTTAACGAGTCAGAAACCTAACAAACGAATGAAAGCTACCTAGCTGTGCTTGGATAAAGGTCAGAGACCCTTGGAGAAACTTTTTAGTGTCCAAATAAGGGTCCTCCCCCACACTTCTCGGAGGAACCCCACAATGGTGGCCTCTACTTCATCCAGGTCATCCAGACCATATTTCTCACAAGGGGAGGCCTCCAGCCAGTATAAAGGAAAGCGAGGAAAAGAATTATCATCCAGGAAAAAAGGGTGGTGACCCTCTACAGCTTGCACTTTGAAAAAATAATTTTTAAAGTCGTGGAAGGATTCATCAAAAAGGGTGAAGATTCTCCGACCTTGTATGGCTCGGAAGGAAACCCATTGTTGTTTATTGTTTAGCCCACTGAAGGGCTTAGTCATATGGAAAAGATGGAAAAAGATTTTCAGAGAGGTCGGGAACTCCAAAGCATGGCTAATAAATTGATAAATTTTTAAAAAACCCCAAGAGTTGGGGTGAAGCTGGGTAGGGGCAACCTGGCAGTGTTGTAAAACAGACATCTCAAAATCTGAAAAAGGTAGAAAAACGCCCAAACGGGTGATCATGCATTCATACATAAAGAAGAAATGAGGGGCCGTTCCGTTGGCCCTCCCATGGCAAACTCGGTCCTCTGGACTTGGGATAAGCAATTCATACTTAGGCTCGTCCTCATCCGAGGTACAGAGCCGGTGGTGAGTACGAAGATGGGTAATAAATTCAACATCAACCAACGGCTCCTCCCCTAGGACAGTAACATCAACCCAATCTACGAAGGCCATTTTCTTTTCTTAAAGAAGATGAGGAAACCTACAAAGGGAAAAAGAAAAGAAAAAATCAAAAACATGGTCTCTAGAGGGAAGAAAGAGGAACCAAGCAGAAGTCTACAAACCTACTTATCTACAAAACAAAGGCATACGAAAAATACGAAAGAGAAAAAGAAACTGACCTTTATCTGAAGATGAGGGTTGCAGGAAGTAAAAGCTTCGAGACGCAGAAGTGTGGCACGAACGAATGAAGAACGAACGAAGAGAAAAATTAGAAAAATCGCAGAAAGAAAATAATGAAAGAGAGGAAAAAGTATTTATAAATACTCTAGGGGCATAATGGTAAAAACTGGGCAGTCATTAATAAGAGTGCACCGTTACCAAAGCCATCAATCCCTAGGCGCATCCCTAACGGACGCGACGCTTGAATAGACGTAACTGTCAGAAACAAAAGGTCGCAAAAACCACGTCGGTTTAAAAACCCTCGTCTCCTCTATGAAAGTCGGCTACGAAGCCGAGTAAAATACTCGAACCCAAGTCTTAAAGAAATCTTGGGCTCGAGTAGGGGGCACTGTTCATACCCTGGCCCAATAATAAAGGCCCAGGTCCAAACGAAAGGCCTAGTCCAAAGGATTGAGCCTTGCTGAGCACCGACCTTCGTACTGAGAAGTCGGTCTTGACTACGATTTGCTCTAAAGAAGTCGGGACGGAGAATAGTTGGCAGATCAACATCAATCCAAACGAGTAACTGCCCCTAAAATCTCTCTAACCACTTCCAGGAGCCATATCTTAACCTCCCTAAGATAAAGGGACGGTTATCACCCTAAAAGGGTGGCACTACTTCAGCGGTGGTTATTGGCTCACCACTATAAATACACTGACACTCTTCAGGTATCTCTAAGCCCAATACATTTTATACCTGCTCACACCCTTGCTAACTTAGGCATCGGAGTGTCTTTGCAGGTACCACCCCCCATTCACTCACGAACACAAGTCGGAAGGAGGTTCCAGCGCACAAACCTGCTCTGAGGCTGCAATCTGCTGACGATCGGGCCGGCTAATACAGTCCAGTCCATTAATCTCCGGTTATCCACCGTAACACAAACCAATGAATCTTATGTATATACACACTTGATTCACAGAGTTCATCAACTCCCAGCATCCAGAATTTACTCTAATGAGACTGGCTTATCAATACAAACCATTATTTTGCCACAAATTTATTATTCTTAGCTGTTTTTTTTTATCCTTTTATGGACCTTTTCATCAATACACATTATGCAAAAGGACAAAAATTTTACTGATCACCGATTTATACACGTTATTCTGCTGTACCTAAAATGGCTGGTATATGTGAAAATTTTCTTATTTTATTTATTGGTGGTATATATCATTATAAATTAAAGTATATATTTTTTTAATAATAATTTTGCATCTTCACATTTGACATGTTATATATGTTTTAGGGTAAGTATATGAAATTAAGAGGTTACTAGTCAAAAATTAAATAAAATCACATTAATTTATATTAATAATTAATTTTAAATTTTTTAAATTTAAAATTTAAAAAATTTAAAATTGATTAACTAAACTTAATTAAAACCTATAAAAACATACCTCTTTTCTCTCACATTAACCTACCCATCTTTAATAATCATACATATAGAGCTCTCTCTCTCTCTCCATCAAGTCCTCTCTGCCTCTCCACCGCGACCTACTCCTCCGATCGCTTCCGCTTCTAGCTGAAACTGTCTTTACCAGATCGGGAGCTCGTGAACCTTATGTTTAGACTCGGTTCGGGTCTCGTAGCTTCCGCACGTCAACGCACGTGATTTTCTCCTCGGCGCCGACGCTAACAGCGACAGGAACAAGCGCGTCGAGACCGAGTAGCTCCGGCATAGGCCTGAAGGAGCCTCCTCGGAGCACCGTTTCGACGGCGGCCTGGCACATGTGCCAGTTTTCAGTCCAGTAGTCCAACGTCACCGTTAACCGGGTTAACCGTTCGTCCACATGCATCGAAAAGTAAAGACTGAAAAAGAGCTGCACAGAATATATGTTCTTGCTTTTGAAGATGGACTTGGTTGTAGGGTACTATGATGCAAGTGATCATGTGAAGTTTGAATTGTCAATGACTTTCACAGTAGTCGCACGGTAGCAGCATCATCATGATGTTGCTATCTGCGTTTTGGGATATTAGGTGCTATTTTGATGATTAAAGAGACTACAAATTACACAATAACAGAAATATAAAAAAAATATTCATTTAATATGAAAAAAAAATTATAATACTTAACAAAAGAAATATTCAGTTATATTTTAACAAAAATAATTAAATATTTATAAAATTTAAAAAAAATATGAAATCTTTAAAAAAATATAGACATTCATATTTATAATACAAAAAAATTCAAAAAAATATATAAAAAATATCTATTTAGTATAAAAAAATATTCTGACACTTAATAGAAGAAACATCCATATATATTAATTTGTAAAGATTTTAGATTCACAAAAAATATTTTAACTGATTTTTAACTAATATCATTTTAATTCTCTAACATTATTCTATACTTTAAAGTTAGAAATTAGTATTACCTCTCGCAGTGTTGGAATACAGATTTATAGGACCGAGACATAAAATTATAATGGATTTTTTTACTCTTGATTAATATCTCAACGGAAATGAGGTGTACCTGAAAGAGAGACTGATAATTAAGTTAATAATAGTCTAAAAAATATAAAAATTAAAGATAAATAATATATTTTAAATA
>NC_029777.3:106085401-106088973 GCF_000817695.3 Arachis duranensis
TCCAATATTATTTTTTATTTTAAAATGATGCCTAGAAAAAGGATATTTAAATAATTATAATATACACCATGACGAAGCCAAACCCTCAAAGTCTCCGTGAAAAAACTTAAAAAGTCTCTTAAAACTAGTGTAATTATTAAATGAGTGAAGTTATTAGGGCTTTTAAGATTTACAAGTGCATTTAAAAGGAATAAGTATGATTTTGGTCTATAATATAGAGACTAAAAATTTATTTTATTTTTGGTTTTTTTTTTACTACAAAATAGTTCTCAAGATTTTAGTTTGTTTTAAAATCGTCTTTCGGACGAAAATATCCGTTTTCAATTTGTTTTAAAATCGTCCTTTGACGAAAATACCCTCTCCTCCCATCTTCTTCCTCAACACTCCTCTTTTTCCTCAACATTAACGAAAGCAGAAGCAGATGCACAAACAAAGAAAAAAAAACAGCCAACAATGGATAACAACAACAATAATAACAAAATTGAAAATCAGAAGAATTCACCACCACCACCACCATTATCATCATGGTCATTATCATCATCATCAGAACCATCAACAAAATTGAAAATCAGAAAAACCATCAACAAAAAACAGAACATCAAACAGAAGCAGAAGAACAGTAGAAATAATTTTCAGCAATTCAATAACAGAAGCTCAACAACAACAACAATTCAACAGCAATTTTCAACAATTCAATACCCTAAAATTAACTAACAGAAAATTAAAATCCAACTAAACTAATCCATAATCAAATCAAGCATCTAACACTAACAAAAAACAGAAATTAAAAGCAAAACGATAACTAAATTATGAAAATAGAAAACAGAAAAGATGGGACAGGGAAGGCAGTGGTGGAGCGCCAGTGGTCTGGACATGATAGGAAGGGGCTGGAGGAAGGGTAACGGGCTGCGGTGAGCTCTGATTCCTTCTGTGACAGAGATTGAGGGACGGGAAGCAGAGAGGCTCGCTGGCGATGGTGAAGCAGGTGAGGCTCTATGTTGCTGCGCGATGGTGAAGCAGGGGAGGCTCGCCGGCGGTGAGCTCTAGTTCGAGGAGTCTGAGACTTTTCTTTTTATATTTATTTTATATTTATTTTATTTTAAAATTTGTTTAATGAGGAGTAATTTAGTAATAGAAAATAAAATTGGTAAAAAAATGATTTTAAAACAAACTGAAATCTTAAGAACCATTTTGTAGCGAGAAAAAGGTTGGAGACGAAATAAATTTTCGGCTTCTACATTTGGGACTAAAATCGTACTTATCCCACAATTAAAATTAACTCAAATATAATAAACAGAAATATTAGTCAATCAAATTTTTTTAGTCAAAATTAATTAAGTTAAATTTATGTATGTATATGTGTATGTTAAAAATTTAAATTTCGTTTTGTACATAATAATTTATTAGTAATAAATTTTTTAAATAAAATTTTAATCTATAATAAATTAATCATTGACATATTAAATTAGGAGATACAAAAAAAAGATATACACTTTTTTAAATTTATGTATGTTTTTGTTCTTCTACTTCAATTTTTTCGTCTTCTTCCATCATTATTATCATCATGATCATCATTATTATCACCATTATCATCATGGCTCTCATCCACTTCTTCCTATTTCTCTTATTTTTTTTTTTGACTTTTTTTTAATATCTCTCTCCCTCTCTTTCTTATAAAAGAATAAAAAAAATACATAACAAAAAAAGATAAGATAAGAAGGAAAAAAATTAAAAAAAATTACGACATTAATTCTAATACATTATTTAGTTAAAAATAGTATCAAAATTTGTATGTATAACATAAGAAATTTTTAAAAAATCACTAAATTCAAAATTGTCAACTGAAAATTTTTTTTACCACAATTAAAAATTAATGTCATTGTTAAAAATTGTCGTTGCTATTTTTTTCTAACAGCTTCTAACAGTTAAAAAATTTCATGTACCACAATTAAAAAGTTTTGGTATAAAAATAAAAAAGAATTTATGTCACAGTTAAAAAATTTTGATATTATTTTTTTTTTCATAATTTTTTTATATTTTTTGTTTTACCTCTTTATAATTAAAACTCTATTTAAAAAATTTTTATTGACTAATAAATTATTATACACACAAAACAAAATTCAAATCTCACATTTGATTAAACAGACTAACTAACCGCCAAACTTATCAAATTGGATTTTCAAACCTAATTTATTATTTGACGATGAACACAAACTCTGTAAGTAACACTGTTCTTCTCCTTATAAAGAAAAAGTATAGGGAGTCAATAGCCTAAGCTTATAATGTGTATAATGGAGGTTTATGAAGTATTAGAGATATGACCATTAGTGATATATTGTCGTGTCAGATTACGCTTTTGGGATGAGTGGGTTCATGACATGGTATTAGAGTTCTAGATCCGAAAGGTCAAGAGTTCGATTCTTGATAAAACCAAAAAGTCCATTGTACACATCATATACTTAGACCATTGATTCTCTAGTACTACTCTCTTATAAAATCTGGTGCTAGGAGAACAAGACATTCAGCCAACCATTACAAACTCATTACATTCTTTGACAAAACAAATTAAATAAGAAAATGGGTTCTGTGAGCAGAATTGATTCGAAGCCTCATGCTGTGTGCATAGCATACCCAGCACAAGGCCACATAACTCCAATGCTGAAGCTAGCAAAGCTTCTTCACAACAAAGGCTTCCACATAACTTTTGTTAACACTGAATACAATCACAGACGTTTTCTCAGATCAAGAGGACCCGATTCGCTCAAAGGCCTTCCCTCGTTCCGATTCGAAACCATCCCAGACGGCCTTCCTCAGGACCCTGACGACCATGCTGACGTCACTCAGGACGTGCGTTCTCTGTGTGAGTCCACAAGAACGACTTGCTCTCCGCACTTCAAGAAGCTCATTTCCAAGCTCAATAGTGATGGCGGTGTTCCTCCTGTGACTTGCATTGTGTCTGATAGCATCATGAGTTTCAGTGCTGATGCTGCTGAAGAATTTGGCATCCCTTTGGTGATGTTTTGGACTGCAAGTGCTTGTGGATTTGTGTGCTATATGCACTATCATAAACTTGTTCAAAAAGGCTTAATACCATTCAAAGGTAAATTATTCATCATTTCATTTCTTTAACAGACTAACAGTATTTGGTTGAACTTTAAAAAAAAATAGTTTTTTTTTTCTATTTTATAAAAAAATAAAAATAATTTTATGTTTGGTATTTTATGTAAATTTTTTTTATATTTATCAATTATATTTAGACATAATAATATAAAAATATTTTTTTGTTTATTATTACGTGAAAAATATATTCTTTTAAGAAAAAAAAGATCTTTGAAAAAAAGGCGGAAAATATAACTTCTCAAGAGGTTTTTTTTTTGGAAAAGTACTGTTTTGGTCCCTAATGTTAAGGGCCAGAATCGAAACCGTCTCTCATGTAATTTTCGACTTAAAATCGTCCTTAATGTTGCATTTCATTTTAAAATCGTCCTTTTTAATAAAATTTTTTAATTTATTCTAAATTTACCCTTACTTTAACTTTAATAAAAAATATATAATTAAAAAAAAAGAAAACG
>NC_029777.3:106089114-106089570 GCF_000817695.3 Arachis duranensis
CAGGGTCACCACCTCGCCGCCTCTTCCTCGCCGCCTCGCCTACCTCGCGGTCTCTGCCTCCTCCTCCTCTTCTCACCTTTGCCGCTTCATCAACTCGGGTCGTCGCAAGCTTTCACTTCGCGGAGGCACTGCTTACTGCCGCGTCCGTGACCTCCTCGTCATCGTCGGCTTCTGCTCCGCTGCTCCTCGCCGCCTCGCTGCTACTCCTCGCTACCTCTGCTTCTTGCTTCGATCTCTATTTCTGCTTCATCTTCTGCTTCTTCTGTTTTTTGATTTGTTGAATTTTTTATTTGTTGAATCATTGTTGGTTTTGAGTTGTTGGTTTTCTTGATTTCTGAATTTTTTTATTTCTAAATTGTTGTTTACTGTTGATGAAAGAAGTTTGTTGATTGATCTCTATTTGTTATTTGCTGTTGTGTTGGTAGTGGTGGTGGTGGTAGTTGTGTTGGGGAGAAT
>NC_029777.3:106090605-106094349 GCF_000817695.3 Arachis duranensis
TCGATTAAATTAATTTATTTAGCCTAATTTTAACAAAAAAAAAATAATTTAATTGATTATATATTAAATTTTAATTTTTAAAAAAAGATGTTTTAGACATTTTCATGAGAATGAGTTTCATAATTAAAACTGACTATTTAATTGTCAATACTCAATTCAAATTAAAATTTAATGGCCTGCAAATCGGTCAAATACTGAATCGAACCAATTTTATTTTGTAGCAATTAACCGCTTTAAAATAATTAATAAAAAATTATTGTTTTTAAATTATAAATTTTATATATAAATATATTATTTTATTTTATTCAATTTAATCATTGTTAAACTTTTAATTTAATTTTCAATGCCACCTTAGATGATTCCGTTACTAATTTCAAATCATTAATTAATAAGAAAAACAATTATTCATTAATCTATCGCAAATTCGTTAAAAAATAAAAAATTAATGTATTTTTTATTAGAATTTTATATTATTCTATCAAATATTTTGATGGTTTGAGTTTGTGAGATACGACAGATTAATTTATTAAATTACTTAAATTAGTATTATTTTTCAGAATAAAAGTATTTAGATTAATTTAAAATAGCTATATAATTTTACAATTTTGGAGATATTTTTCGCTTTAAAAATACTTTTCAATTTCACTTTTAAAATAGTTAATCTTGCCTAAGCAAAGTAATTATTAGAACATAGCATATATGAGTATATTAAGTAAGTAAATTATGTGGATTGACATGCAGATATGAGCTATGTCACAAATGGATATTTGGAGACTACCCTAGATTGGGTGCCCGGAATTAAAGAAATTCGATTGAGGGATATGCCCAGCTTCCTCAGAACCACAGACCTAAAAGATATTATGCTTGATTTCTTCATAGGAGAGTGTGCAAGAGCTCACAAAGCTTCAGCAATAGTAATGAACACATTTGATGCTTTGGAGCATGATGTTTTGGAAGCATGTTCTTCCATTCATAACATGCCTCCTATTTATCCCATTGGTCCCTTGAATTTTCAACTGAACCACTTCAACAACGAGCACTTAAACAAAATTTCATCCAACCTTTGGAGAGAGGATCTAGAGTGTCTTGAATGGCTAGACAAACAAGAGCCCAATTCAGTTGTGTATGTGAACTTTGGTAGCATCACAACTATGACCAATGAAAACTTAATAGAGTTTGCTTGGGGACTTGCCAATAGCAACAAAAAATTCTTTTGGGTAATTAGGCCAGATCTTGTGGCTGGTGAAATTGCTGTGTTACCTCCTGAATTTTTGGAAGTGACAAAAATTAGAGGCATGTTAGCAAATTGGTGTCCCCAAGAACAAGTTTTGGCTCACCCTTCAATTGGGGTGTTTTTGACACACAGTGGTTGGAACTCAACATTGGAAAGTGTGTGTGGTGGTGTGCCAATGATATGTTGGCCCTTCTTTGCTGAGCAACAAACCAATTGTAGGTTTTGTAATAAGGAGTGGGGAAATGGGTTGGAGATAGAACATGTTAGTAGGGAGAAAATTGAAAGCCTTGTGAGGGAGTCAATGGATGGAGAGAAGGGTCAAGATATGAGACAAAATGCTTTGCAATGGAAGAAATTAGCCAAGGATGCTGCATCTGCCCCACATGGATCCTCATTTCAGAATCTAGAGAATGTGCTTCATCAAGTTCTATTGAACAATTTCACTACTACAAAGTAGCTAGCTTTTTTCTTTTATGCATAATGTGTTTAACTCTACCTATATATATGAATGCAGGCATGGATAATTTTACATACATATGTTGTATTACATCTTACATCTATTATATGTAGTTATCATTGCCATCTTTTCTAAACTACTTAGTAGGGATGTTCAAATCTAAATCGATCCAAAATTAAACAGTTCATCCAATCAACCTAAATAAAAAATTGATTAAAACTATATTAATTTGGATTTGATTGGATTTTATTTTTGGCAAACCGCATAGATTGGATCGGATTTCAAATCTACTTCTCAAAACCAATTCAATTCAATCAAAACCACACAATGCGCTATAATATTATTATTTTATTATTATATTTATAATTTTGCTTATAATATATTCAATTTGTTATATATTTTTATATTATTCATATATTATTATTATTTAATATATAAATATTTTATGTTCAAAATGTGATTTATTTATTTATTTTAACTAATTTATAATTTTGTTTTTATTGTTATGTTATTATTGGTTTTTTAAGATATTATTGAGACTTATTATATTACTGTTAGTTATTTAAAATTTGATATTGAGATTTGTTATATATATTTAATTTTTTTTGTTTACAACACTACAAGAAAATAGAGTTATTTTGACACTTTATTTTTTAACACCATAATTAAATGTCAAAATTAATATATATTTTTGACAAATATCACAAATGTCAAATTTTCTATATTTTCTTGACGAAAAATTTGACCGTAGAAAATTACTCCTCAATTTTGACATTCATTTGTTTTCAATTTACTCTACTATTTTTTTTCTTCTTTGGGCTCTGTTAATTTTGACATCACACTGCTCTCAGTTTAGGATTATACTACTCATTCTTTATCTTCAAAATCTCAATTAATTCTTTAGTTTCAAGATCACATCTCATTCTTTGTTAAAATTTTTTGTTGAAAATATTTTATAGTCAATAAGTGTCAAAATAAATAGTATTTTTGACAATTAATAAGTATCACAGAAAATATGTTCTCAAAATTTTCTAACAAATTATTTTTGACAGCCAATATTTATCAAAATAAGATTTAAATTTTTTTCACAATCGCTTATATGTTAAAAATACTATTTTTGACAAAACTTTTATTAACATATTTTCATAGTTAAAATAGTGTCAAAATTTGTTTTTTTGACAAATTTTAATTTTCTTTTACACATTATAACCCTAAAAAAAATCTATATTGTTGTAGTACAAAACTGCAACTTCAATCTAATTCAAATTGCTTGAAATTAGATCAGATTTTTTTTAAAATATCATCAAATTTAAACTACATCGCAAATAAAATTGATGTTCGAATTGAATAAGTTTTTTATTCAAAATTAATCCAAATCGTAATGTAAACACCCATACTCTTTAGAACATGCATAGCTGGTAAAGTATTGAAATAATAAGGGTGTACTTAGATGGTATTATATGTGAGTTTTCTTTATTTAGTAATCAAATATGAAGGTGGAGGTTGTTGTGTCTGTTTGGAAGAATGTTTTTATATTTGTGTTTTTTTTTTTCGAAATATAATTTTTATTTAGTTTTCAAAGCAAAAAATTAGAGTCGTTCATGGATTAGATTTAGTTATATTGAAAGAGGAAATAAATAGAAGAGTTGAATTGGATTAGAATAATCTGTGTCAATCACTATCTCCTCATATAAAGGCAAATAAATGAAACAATAAGGCTGTACTTGGTTAGTATATATTAAAGATATAGACATTGAGACTTATAAAAAAGATTTAGACACAAAATATATGTATATATATTTTATGTTTAGAACATAAATACAAAAGACACATAAATTATTAAAAAATTTATAATATTTTTATCATCTATTTTTATTATCATTATTAACAGACTCTTCGTTAATTCCAAAAAATAAATAACAAAATTTTTTAATAATTTTAACAATAAATTTAATCATTAATAGCAACAAAAACTCTATTTAATAATCAATTTAACAAATTTTTTAAAAAAAATTAAAATAAATTTATAAAAGAATGGACAAAGAAAAAGAAT
>NC_029777.3:106094413-106099426 GCF_000817695.3 Arachis duranensis
GGAAGTGGCAGTCTCAAAGAGGGAGAAAAAGAGCAGCAAATTTAGAGATAACGTGAAAAACAGATTTGGAGACAACCATGGCAAAAGGCGACAATAACAATAATGGAATAGAAGCGAAGAACAAAAAAAAAAAGAGAAAGAGAAATGAGGAAAAGAAGAGAGACAACGGTTGTCTGGTTGGAGAAAGGGAGGAGAAAGATGAAGATGATGATTTGGGTGCGAGGGAGAAAAGGAAGAAAATCTGATGTAGAGAGATAAAACGTGAAAAATAGAAGAAGAAGAAAAAAGATCTATAAAAGGTATAATTGAAAAAAAAAATTTGTGTCTATGTATAAAAATTTGTATTCTATCCCTTAGTTCAGTACACAAATTTTGTGTATTTGTGTACTTACATATTCATTTGTGTTTGTTAAAAATCTGTGTCTCAACAAATAAATAATAAACATATATATATATCATCATATTTATGTTTTAGTGTCTATGTCTCTCAAACCAAATACTACTTAATGCCACCAACACTCAATCTACAAATCATCATGATTGTTCCATTATAAATATTTTGTAAAGATTAATAATAATTTTAATGTGATGGACAAACACTATCCCAAGTATGCCTTCATCAGTAAAAAAATGTTGATCCTCTTCATTGATTTTCGATTTTCCATAAAGTATTCTATATCAAACTATGAATATGGATACTAATAAGGTTACCTGAAACGGCTAGGCATGGCTTGGAGATGATTCAAACACCAATGAGAAGACTCATGTCCACTTCTTGGATGACAGTGAAGTACATGTAAGAGGCTTTAATACATAAATTAGTAAGAGTTTAAGGAAGACGTGTGTAAGTATAATACCCACAACTTACTTGGCCCTAGAATCACTCACTCATATAAAAGATACTATCATATTTTCATCTCTCAAACTCATTAACACTCACAAAATAAGGAGAGAATTTCAAAACATACACATTTCATTATGAAACACACACATACATTTCACAAGGCATATGTGCCTTTATATAGGCAATGTTTCCTACTAAAATAATAATTTATGAATTACAACTCAATTTTGTAATGACTACTATTTTATGAGTTTGCTTCATGAATCTTCTTTCAACTTGTATTCATGTAGTTTCCATAATATTCTAATTTGCTTGACTTCCAATTTCAATTCAATTTGATTTTAAATTTCTTCAATGTTGTAGAATGTTGTAGGTATACTACTCTCTTGAATGTTTTTAAAAAATCTTCAAGCTTCCAACATTAGCTTCTAGCAATATCTAGCCAATTGATGATTATTGTATTCAACTAAAACTTTGCTTCTTCTTTGACCATTTTGACTTCAAAAACTCTTCATGAAAATTCTAGTGATGCAAGTTGATTTATAATGAATTAACATTGCCTCCCTTAAATCAAGCTTGCAGAATTAATCATTCCAAGTATCTTCTTCAATTTGTAAAATAACTCTGTCTTCAATGGCTTTGTAAAGATATCTGCAACTTGTTCTTCAGTTGGACAGTACTCGATCACAACTTCTTTCTCATTTACCAACTCTCTGATTTTATGAACCCGAATATCAATATGCTTCGATCTTCCATGGAATACTGGATTTTTTCAAAGTGCAATAGTTGACTTGTTATCGCAAAATATTGTTGTTGGAGTATTTTGTTTCTCGTTCAATTCCTCAAGAATTCTTCTTAGCCAAACTGCTTGTGTTGCACAACTTGCTGCTGCTATATATTCTGCTTCTGCTGTAGAGAGAGCCACTACTGGTTGTTTCTTTGAAGACCAAGAAATTGCACCAGAACCAAGATGAAATGCGAACCCTGAAGTACTTTTTCCAAGATGAAATACAAATCCTGAAGTGCTTTTTCTTGTTTCTATATCTCCAGCCCAATCACTATCAGTGTAACCGACAAGATTCACTTCAGTAGTATTTTCATAATAAATACCATCATTTAAAGTATCTTTGATATATCGAAGAATCCGTTTTGCCGCTTGCAAATGGTTGGTACAAGGTTCCTCCATGAATCTGCTAAGCAAACCAACTCCAAACACAATATCTGGTCTAGTCGCAGTCAAGTACCTTAAACTTCCAATCAAGCTTTTGTAGTATGTGGGATTTACTGCTTCTCCTTTATATTCTCTCAGCAATTTGAACTTCTCTTTGACTGGAGTAGAAACTAGCTTTGAATGTTCCATTTGAAATTTTTTCAAAATATCATTTGCATATTTCTTCTGAGAAATGTAAATTCCATCATCTCTTTGAACTACTTCAATGCCAAGAAAGTAAGACATCAAGCCCATATCTATCATTTCAAAGTGTTTTATCATAGCCTCCCTGAATTTTGCAATTATCTTCAAATTGTTGCCAGTAAAGATTAAATCATCAACATAAAGACACACGATCAAGATATTTCCAGGTTTAACGAACTTGATATAAAGAGTATGCTCAAACGGACATCTTCTGAAACCATTCTCAATGAAATAAGAATCAATCTTCTTGTACCATGCTCTTGGTGCTTGCTTTAATCCGTACAAAGCTTTCTTCAATTTATAAACTTTATCTTCTTTTCCAAGAACTTCATATCCTACAGGTTGCTCAACATACACTTCTTCTTCTAAAGTGCCATTTAGAAATGCAGACTTAACATCCATTTGATGTATCTTCCACTTATTTTGAGCCGAGAGTGAAATAATCATACGAATAGTATCTAATCTAGCAATAGAAACAAATACTTCAAAGTAGTCGATACTTGGTTTTTGTTTGTATCCTTTTGCAACTAATCTTGCTTTGAAACGATCAACTTCACCACTAGGTTTGTACTTAGTCTTGTAAACCCACTTTACTCCAATCGGCTTCTTATTTGCTGGTAAATCTGTCAGCTCCCATGTGTCATTCTTCTCAATGGCATGAATCTCCTCATCCATTGCTTTTTTCCAATTGTTGTCTTTAAAGGCTTCTTCAAAGTTCAACGGCTCACAATCTGAAAATAGAGCAAAGTTTATGATTTCTTCATCGGACTGAACGTTGTCATTGCCAACCTCATAATCTGCTAATCTAGCAGGTAGTCTCTTCTCTCTTTGAGGGCTTCTAGATGATTCTGGTTGCTCGGTTGTATCAGGTTGTCTTTCTTCTTCATCATCACATGTATTTGAAATTATAATCGGATGCTTTTCTGTCTTTGTGTTCCAGTCCCATATGTCTTTCTCGTCAAACGTCACGTCTCTGCTGATGATCACTTTCTTTGTTTTTTGATTGTACAACTTGTATGCTTTTGAGTCTGTGATATAGCCAATAAAGATACACTTCTCGCCTTTGTCATCTAACTTCTTCCTTAATTGATCTGGTACGTGGGCATAAGCGATACACCCAAAGACTCTGAAATGATGAATGGAAGGCCGCTTTCCACTCCAAGCTTCCTCTGGAGTTTTATCACGAACACTTTTTGTTGGACACCTGTTTAAAATATGATCTGCTATTGCGACTGCTTCTGCCCAAAAATTCTTTAGGCATTTGTTTTGACTTGAGCATGCATCTGACCATATCCATGATGGTTCTATTCTTTCTTTCAGCAACTCCATTTTGTTGAGGAGTGTATCTAGTTGTTAGTTGGTGTTGAATTCTGTGTTGCTTAAAGTATTCTGAACATGTAAGGTATTTTGTTCCTCTGTCTGTTCTGAGAATTTTGATTTTACAGCCACTTTGTTTTTCGACAAACGCCTTGAATGTCTTAAAGACATCACATGCTTCTGATTTTTGCTTCAGAAAGTATACCCATGTATATCTACTAAAATCATCAATAAAAGTGATAAAGTACCTGCTACTACCATTACTTGGAACTTCTACAGAACAAAGATCTGAATGCACAATTTCAAGTAATCTTCTAGCTCTCCAAGACTTTCCTGTAGGGAATGGATCTCTGTGCTTCTTTCCCAGTTGACAAATCTCACAAACACAATTGGGAATATGAATCCGTGGTAGACCAGAAACAAGTCCTTTTCTTGACAGATAGTTTAGGCCAGAAAAATGAAAGTGCCCAAACCGCATATGCCACAACCAGTTATTATCAAGTATCACAGAACTCATACAAGAGGGATTAACATGTTGAATTTTTAACGGAAATATTCTGTTTGAAGTCATCTTTGCTTTATCAATGAACCTTCCATTATTGTCAAATATAGTGCAATATCCACGATAAGTTATCATCTTATATCCCTTCTCAGATAATTGCCCCATACTCAGTAAATTGTAATCAAGTTCAGGAGCATAGAAAACATCAGAAATATAACTCAGAGAACCATCTTTCAATCTAATTGGTATGTGCCCTTTTCCTTCAATAGGGATCTTTGTACTATTACCAAACTTCAATAATAGTTTAATTGAATCATCTATTGAAGAAAATAACTCCTTTCTACCAGACATATGATTACTGCAAGCATTATCCAAGTACCATATATTTTCATCTTCAGCACATGAATGACTTGTAAAAAATAAAGTCTGAGTACCCGGATTATCATAAGTGTTTTGATGCTGATTTTCTGCAACGTGTGCTTGATTGTTATTCACCATTTTGAATCTGCAATCTGCTACTTTGTGTCCATACTTTCCACAATAAAAACAATTGAAATTGGTTCTTTCTTGATAAAAATTGCCTCGACCTCTTCCTCGGTTGACAGGCCTGAAATTTGTTCCACCTCTTCCTTGATTAGGTGGTTTAAAATTGTTGTAACTTCCTTGGTTGTAATTGCCACGACCTCTACCTCTAAAACTTTCTCTGCCTCTACTGTGAAAATTAAAACCACAACCTCGTCCTTCTTGTGTACGGTTTGATTCTGCAACGTTGTTAAAATTCACTCGACTTTTCAGGGCTTCCTCGGTTGATTTTTCTGACTTCTTCAGTATTCTACTGATGTGGCTTTCCATGGTTCCTTGCAACTCTGCAATCGTCATAGTATCCATATCGTGGGACTCTAGTATCATAGTCACCACATGGTCATACTTCATCGA
>NC_029777.3:106099527-106136596 GCF_000817695.3 Arachis duranensis
CCATCTAACTTGGGACCGGACCACACAATATTGAAAGTGTTTGCCATACTGACTCTATGAATAAACAACTATGTGAGAACTCTCTCACACCTCACAAACTCTCAAACACCAGGCGCTGGATTAACCAGCTCTGATACCAAATGTAAGTATAATACCCACAACTTACTTGGCCCTAGAATCACTCACTCATATAAAAGATACTATCATATTTTCATCTCTCAAACTCACTAACACTCACAAAACAAGGAGAGAATTTCAAAACATACACATTTCATTATGAAACACACACATACATTTCACAAGGCATATGTGCCTTTATATAGGCAATGCTTCCTACTAAAAAAATAATTTATGAATTACAACTCAATTTTGTAATGACTACTATTTTATGAGTTTATTTTATGAATCTTCTTTCAACTTGTATTCATGTAGTTTCCATAATATTCTAATTTGCTTGACTTCCAATTTCAATTCAATTTGATTTTGAATTTCTTCAATGTTGTAAAATGTTGTAGGTATACTACTCTCTTGAATGTTCTTCAAAAATCTTCAAACTTCCAATATTAGCTTCTAGCAATATTTAGCCAATTAATGATTATTGTATTCAACTAAAACTTTGCTTCTTCTTTGACCATTTTGACTTCAAAAACTCTTCATGAAAATTCTAGTGATGCAAGTTGATTTATAATGAATTAACAATGTGTATAAAAATTGAATGAAAAATATATGAAATATTAAAATATTTATAGAATGAAATAATGACTAATGACTTAGACACTTAGTCATTAGTAACATAAATCTTTTTGGACAACCGTGGGTGATTATACTTGCATTGTGTAAAAAGTTATGCAAATTTGGATTGGTTATTTGGGTATTGAAACGGGACTGGATTGGTTATTATCTAGACGATCATAACGAAGCACAAGGATCTTTTAAGTCCGGTGGAGCCAATGGACCACAATTCTAGGGGACTCGATCTACTTCCTTTAATCCGGTTGATCCATTCAAGAGAGGAAAAGACAATTCTAATTTATTGGGCCAAGTCGTACAAAAAAGTCTAGTTTGACTTCCCATTTTTTTTATAATAAAAAACTCGCAAGGTTTGTCGGTACAGTTAGAGAGTCTCGGCAACAAGTAAAACAATACCAACAGCTACCAAGATACAACCCCAAGAGAGGAGATCAGTTCCAATCCAATAGTATTTGGTGGAGAGACAGAGATTGAAAGATTAAAATTGAGAGACAGAAATTAAGAAACAAAGATAGAAATAAATTTTAGTATTTTATTTGGTGTAAAGTGAGAGACAAAAATTAAAGCAAGAATGAAATTCTAATTTAATTTGTACAAAAAATAAAATTGAAATTAATTAATTAAAATGAGGGTATTTTAGGTATAAAATGTTATTAAAATTTCAGTCTCAATCTCTAAAAATTTTAGTCCTATGTGTCCTCACTTTTTGAAGGTACTAAAATACTGAAATTTTAGAGATAGAGACAAAAATTTTAATACCAGTCTTTGAATCAACGAACATGATATTGAATTTTGGTCTCTGTCTCTTCAAAACAAACACTACCTACAAGTCTACAACCAACAAAAGGCCAAACTTAAAATTGTTAGACCTATATAGGAAGTAGAAAGTAGAAACATAGGAACAAATTTTACTAAGTTATTATGTCAACATGTCAGATATTAGGGGTGTACATGGCCCGACCTAAAGACTTGATCTGGTCCCGAACACTTTAAGAGTTAATTTAGTGTGATTTCATCAGGTCTATAACGGGGTAAGGGTCTCAAAAATAGATCCGGTCATTATTTCAGGTCAGATCCAAACCATAACTCGGGTCATCCGAACTCGGACCGGTGGCCCGGTCATCATACACAATTAATATTTTGTGTTATTAGTGTGGATGATAGTTATTCTTATGTGGAATTTAAATATTGTAAATCTTAATATTTTGTGTTATTAGTCATTATAAAATTATAAGTTAATGTTTAAAATGCATAAGACTTTAGACTAATGCATAATATTGTGTTATTTGTATTGATTTAAATATTTAGTGTTATTAGACAATATTAGTATTAATTATGGTTATACTTTAATTCTAGAGAAGGGTTGGTTTTTGTTATATTTTTTAAGTGAATTTTACTATGTGAATTGGGAAATAATGGTTGAAGATTAGGTGATTTTTACATGCTAAAGATGCGGTTTTCATCCAACACGAATGTGCATAGGTTTCATTGAGTTTAAGATCGGGTCATGGTCTAAAAATTAGGTCCGGTTTATATTTCAAATCGGATCTGGATTAAGTCAAACCCAGTATGATCCGGGCCATGTACACCCCTATCAAACACATTTTAGACATAATATTTTTTGTGTGTTATTTTATGTCAAAATATGTCTTAAAAACACAAAAATATATATTTTTAGTTTGAGCACATTTAAATACGAGTCAGTATATTTAATTTTATTTTTAACTAATATTTTTGAAATAAATTTAAAAATTATATATATTATTATTTATTAAAAAATATTTTAAATATTATCATTACAAAATATTAAAAATACTTAAAAATGTTAGTTTGTATTTTAATATTAATAAAGTATTATTATAATCTATGTTTTATATGTATATTTTGATTGTCTACGGTATCTCTTAGTTCAACAGGTCAAATACTAATTTATTATGAATTAAAGCTCTATTTAAGGGTCTGTCATTAGCTAATAAATTACTATATACACAAGATAAAATTCAAATTTTTGACGTTTATTTAAGCTGGACAAGTGAGTTAATAATTCCGACCAATCCAAATTGGTTATGATATATATGTATACAAATTCCCATTGTGACACTTCCCTGATTATTCATTAATGCAAAGACTTTCCACTTTCCACTTTCCACTTTCCACTTGCTTTTTGATTCGACACTTTCCCTCTTAAATGATTTTACTTTAAATAAGCATATTTTTTCTTATTTAAACGGTTAAATCCCTCCTTCCATATGAATATTTAATCCTTACATGTAAAATTAAGAAGAGAAATATAAAAAAATTGTAAAATTAAGAAAATAAAAAATTGCCACAATGGTCAGAGGCACACTAATTTACTCTCCTTAGTCATTAATCATTATCCAAATCCAAAAAATAAATTATAGAAGACGGTTTGTGTTGTTCACGTGTAGCCACAAGTGACCTATAACATAATAGTGACCGAGAATGGCCCAAGTCTCACACCACCAACAACGACAACTCACAAATTCGCTTCCATTCGCATCAAAACCCCCACTCACCAATAACAACTTCAACAATTCTCTGCAAAAATGGCTTCTTCTATGGCTTTCTCTGCCGCCACCTTCTTCACTACTACTCAAGCTAGAACAGCAAATTCAAATTCTTCTTTTTCTTCGCCATCTATTCCCTTTATCAAACCCTCCTCCTTTGGTTCCTCCAAGTCAGCGTTTTTTCAAAATGGGTTTTCTTTGAACTCATCCAATCTTCCTGGGTTTGTAGTAAAGCCTCGATCTTTTTCAGTTAATGCAAGAGCAGCCACTGAGAAAACCATTTATGATTTTACAGTCAAGGTATCAAGTTCTATTTCTTCATACTCTTCATTTGATTATTATAAGGTGCTTTTTTTCTATTTTGTTAATAAGAAAAGGATTTTGGGGGGTTAATCTTATATTTTAGCTATGTACTTGTGGAATTTGAATTTGGTGCGTGAAGTAATATGGATGGCTTAACTTGGAGGGTGCCAGGAATGGTTATTTGTTAGAAGAATTTCTTAAGATGCATTTAGAATTTGTTTGGTAAGTGTTTTTAGAAAGGAAATATAGAAACACTTAGACCGGGATAAGATAAAACAAGATAAGAAAGTTGTATCTTTGACTCTCTCTTCACTGCCCCAATTTTCAATGGATAAAAATTTGGATATTTTCCTCTAGGACAAAAGTATTTTAGCTTTTTCTCCGGTATATGAAAGTTTAGGTATGTTCGGCACCAATCTGTCATTCTATCTTACTAGTGTCAGGCTATTAGCTCACCCTACTAGTGTTCTCTCTCTCTCTCTCTCACAGGATGTTTTTCATGGTCATGGTGCAGGATATTGATAAAAAGGATGTTCCTCTTAGCAAATTTAAGGGCAAGGTTCTCTTGATTGTCAATGTTGCTTCAAGATGGTATGGACTATGGACTGTCATCAAACATATCTAGTTGTTAACCATAGTGAAAAATGCTTTACCTTACTAGGGTGTATAATCAATAAATTAAAGAGATATTAAAGACACTAACTTTCCTTATTAGGGTGTTAGGCATATTGTTAGGCACATTTGTTTGTAGGATATACCCAACTGATACCTTAGTCTACAAGTCTTAATTGTGCTATGGCCTAATTTTTCCTCTTTTGATAGATGCTTCTTCCTTGCCATATCTTACTCAATGTGACCATGAATGCCAAATCCATAGCTGAAATTATAATTTCTGGACAGTTCTGATTAAACTGAATAACATTACTTTGAATGACAGTGGTTTGACATCATCGAACTACTCGGAACTGGCACGCTTATATGAGAAATATAAAAATAAAGGTATGTTATGCATAAAGCCATAGAGGATAGTTATTTGCTTGGTGAGCATGACAAATCAAATGGTCATGTTCCCTGCACTTCAACTTGATGTTTCTACAGTGCAATTGTTTTGTTCTGAAAAAATCTAGTTCCTTTTCAAATCATTCTGCTTTGTCTTTTTGGAATTTTTTATTTATGGTGGGGTGCAGTTTTTGTGGGGGGCTGGGGTTGTAACATTGTAAATAAATTAGAAGAGAAGTGCTGTAGTCCTCTATGTGTGTCTATAATAGACATCCTGCTAATCTCCTCCACGACACTAATTTGTTAATAAGGACTCCATGGAATACTTTAAGAACCATTTGCGGATAGTGGTTAAGACCAAAAAAGAGAAAGAAACACAAGATTTACAAATTATTTATCTTACATTGATGCCAGGTATGACCAAATGAAGTGGAATGTATTACATTCTTTCTTATCTATACCAAGAGCATCTTAAGCTACTTATTAATATAGGTGGCGTGAGAGATTGAAAATTACTTACTTAGTATGGGTAGAAAATGGGTAAATTTGGCCTTGGATGCATCTTTGATCTCTTCATATTTGAAGAACTTTTGTGGTTTCCTTTAGGTTTTTTAAAAAAGAATATAGGAGATTGAAAAGTGACTTAAAAAGTTAAAATCCAACTTTATGCATCATCATAGTCTTATTGTTTCTCTTGCACACAGCTCTAAACTGTACTTAAAAAGTAATATATTTTCTCATCAACACCACTTATGGAGTTTCTTTCCAGGTTTGGAGGTTCTAGCATTCCCCTGCAATCAGTTTGGTATGCAGGAGCCTGGATCTAACCAAGAAATTAAGCAGTTTGCTTGCACTCGATTTAAAGCAGAATTTCCCATTTTCGATAAGGTTTGGTAGTGTTTTTCTCCGTTGAGTAGTATGGTTAAATTTGAATAAGCAACCTAATAAAGTTTTGTAAAACAGGTTGATGTGAATGGACCATTTACGGCTCCAGTTTACCAGTTTCTGAAATCAAATGCTGGAGGCTTTCTAGGTGATCTTATCAAGTGGAACTTCGAGAAGTTCTTGGTTGATAAAAATGGTAAAGTTGTTGAAAGATATCCGCCAACTACCTCACCTTTCCAAATTGAGGTATGTTAAGCACTCCCCTGGTCCTTGAGATTCAGTTCGTAGTTGTTACAATGATGTTGAATTTGTTAAGTAATAAGGTACACAAGAGGTTTAGGGTTCTTGATGTTCATAAAATAATTGGGATATCTAGCACTAAAATTCAGAGTTGAAACTTTAATGCGGAAGACTTCACTACCAGATCCTAAGGTTTGAATTTCATCCGCATGGCATTTCCCGTAACTTAAGTGTTATAATAATCTCCACATACTATCTTCAAACTTAGGATAAAAATACTGGAGGAGATTATCTATTTCATTCTACCCATGAAGTACCGAGTTTTAATTTAGAGATATGATCGATTACTGTTGGGTTTGGTTTTGTCATATCAATGGAGAAATTTGGTTGTAGCTCACTTTTTCTTCTATGTTGGGTTTGTTAAAGATAAACAATTCCTTGGAAATGTGTTATTTTACTAAGAGCGATGGTCTTTTAATGAAGACTGAGAGCCATTCATACAATGTTTCTATTTTGAAAAAGTGTTCAGCAGAAAGTGCTCCTTAATTGATGCTAATGACCAATAGCAGAGACGTTAGAGACCATAGTTAGCTGTGAAGTTCATAGCTTATAGCATCATTAGTGATGCTTACTATGAGCTCATATCCACAAATGATGACATATCCTCTTTTATCAACGCGTAATTTTGTCAGTTCTTAAAAAGGCTTGGTACTTGAAATGAGGAATCTTGAGTTATTGGCTAATCATACATGATGGTTGTTTTGATAGAAACCACACTAAATTAGGCAAGTAATACTAATAGTGTGTATTATTCAAACCTTAAGACAGATATCAGTGTGATATCAAGATAGGAGAGGAAGAGTGTGCAGAACTTTGACCCAGGAATATTGTGAATGAACGGATTCTTGTAAATTGGATTAGATTTCATCAAGGGAAAGGCGAAAATGGCACTTAACCCTTAGAATACAGGCTATGTGCACTTTAGGTCCTACAATTTATAAGTAAAGTTGAACCATTAAACTTTTGAGTGTGAATTTTAGTCAAAATAACTATATTATACCCCGAACATTAGGTCATGTGCAAATCGACCCAGGAAGTTTTTTGAATGTGCAACTCAATATCAATAAAGTTTAGGGATCAATTTTCACTTTTCTCTGTGTTAAAGTTCAAAGAATTAGAATGCTCTCATCCCTTTCATAATTTTGATGTCTACCACTCTTGCTTTTTGTATTTTGGTTGACATGTCGATATGTAAATAATTGTCGCGACAACTTCTGATGAAATACTAGAATGCCAAGTGAGGCATAGACACTGTTACTCACCGGACCCAAAGTTCCACCACCTTGGATATCTTCTCTTGTAGGCATAGCATTTTGAGATTTATTTGCAGTCCAAAGAAACTTTTCTCCATATATTCATGCAAACATGTTTAAGGATGCCACAAACATGTGCTATTATTATACTAAAAGCTCTTAGAAAAAGGCTTACCCTTTTCTTTTTTAACATTCTTCAGAAGGATATCCAGAGGTTACTTGCTGCATGAGTTGGAATCAAGAGACACAGGATGAGTACACCTAGGAGCAAGAGCCGAGCAATACTCTCATGTTACAGACGATGAATAATTTCTATTATTATCAATCAAATTATTGTTTTGTTGACTTTACTAATGTGATTACCAGTATAGAGAAGTCAAGTTACATGTTACTAGCAAATGAAAATAAATAAACTGGTAATAGAAATGGGTATAGATTTGCTTCTTTTATTTTTACTCGAAAGAAATCTTTGGTATGAAAACTTTTACTGATCTTGTTATCCCTTGATTAAGAGGTAAAATATGAGATCAGTATGGGAATAAAAAGTTACAAATTTTTTAAAATCATTTCATGTTATTTTTTTTTAAATTTTAATGCCACAAATGTACCAATCCCTTAAATTAAGTCAATATTTTTTGGACATAAGTAATCATTTTTGTTGTCACAAAAATGCTATCTTTTTAGTGTGGAAAGAGGGCCTAAGCCCAAAGAATGAACAAGGCGAGGCATAGCAGCCCTTGCAAGTTGCAATATCATCAAACAATTAGACAAAAACAATGCAACTGGAAGCATTTAGTTGAAGTGGTAAATCATGGCGTCTTTTAAATTTTAATGTGCTGCACTCATGTTTTAAAATTTGATGAGACGAAGTAGTGAATAAAAACTCTTGGGTGAATTTGTGATATTGTAAATTTGTAATACATAGAATTAAGAATTGTCTAATCCATTTGAAAAGAGAAAAAAGAAAAAAAAAACCACGTGTTGTTTGGTGCTTCATTACTTGATCTTTCAATTAAAATAATGTTGGGAGTTCAAATCAAAAGCATGATAGTGTGATGGTAATGGTATGGCTAGCTATTGTATATTTGTATTGGCTGTGGATACCCCTAAAAAATAAAATAATTAGACAATAAACAAAGAAATTTCACCAGACAAGATCTCCCTTACTGAAAACTCTACAAATTACTATTTTGGCAAACAAATAATATAAATGCAAATACTATATAACCAGATCCGGAGACTTTGACTGAAACACACTGGGAAGTCTCAAAGTCCCAATCAACCTTCAATATAAGCAAGCAAGCAAAGCAATAACATAAACATTGACTCTCAGACTCTCACTCCTAAAACTAAACCATGTCATCAATCACTACTCAAAACAATGACCCTCCTCCTCCCAACACCCATTTCTTCACAACAAAACCCAAACATAACAAAACCGTTATCCTTTCAACCATAACTCAACCATTTCAATGGCTCCAAAACCTCTCAACCCAGCTAAACCCAACCTTCATCCTCGGAATCTTCCTCATCCACGGCCTCCAACAAGGCTTCACCGGCTCCTTCTTCCGCGTCGCCGCCGACTACTACTGGAAAGACATCCAGAAGCTCCAACCCTCACTCGTCCAAATCTTCGCCGGAATCTACTTCATCCCATGGGTACTGTCCTACGAACGATTCGATAAAATTCTAGATTCTACGCCAATAAAATATTCTATAATTATTTTCCGTCATATTCATAACAGGTATTCAAACCCCTATGGGGAATCCTCACCGATGCTTTTCCGATCAGAGGATACCGGCGGCGACCATACTTCATCGGCGCCGGAGTGATCGGTACGGTTTCGGGGACGGTGCTGGCGGCGAAAGGGGAGATGGCGGCGGGAGTGGCGCTGGCTTGCTTCGTAGGGGTTTCAGCGTCAATGGCGATTGCTGAGGTCACGATTGACGCATGTATCGCGAGGAATAGCATTGAAGTGAGATCTCTGGCGCCTGATTTGCAGAGTTTGTGTTCGTTTTGTTCTTCTTTTGGTGCTCTCGTTGGCTTCGTTTCTAGTGGTTTTTTTGTTCATCGTCTTGGACCTCAGGTAAAGTAAAACTTATCGAATTTTATTTATTAGAATATACTAAAAAGTCATTTGAATTTGACAAAATAAATATTTTAAAGAAAAATATGGGAGTCAATGGAATATTTATACAATACGTACAATGGATAGAGATTTAGACAGTATTAGAAATATACTTAGTGTTACTTTTTTTATTAGTGTAGACCTCTGAGAAGAGTAGTATACTTTAGATCCGAAAGCTTAAGAGTAGCTTTTGGAATGAGTGGTTTTATAAAATAAGATGTTTATTATCTTTAATACTTAATAGTTATTCTGAATATTATGGATAATATTTATTTTGTAATTCATATAACTCATTATACACATTGTATAAATAAGTCATTCGCTCCCTAACAGGACTTATATTTTAAATACCATTATTGGCACCTGTTTGACTGTTTCGCAAAAGGAGCCATCGATTTTGACAAATGAACGAAGCTAGATCTAAATATTCTGTATTTGTATGAACATAACCCAACGAATGAATATTTGGTAGGATAATGTTAGTTATAAAGTTAAAAAGGGCACAACTAATAATTACACTTAAAAAGTCCTGATTGATTTTTATGGAGTCTGTTTTTGTTTTTCATATGAGGGCAATTAATTTTTTTAAAATGTAATTTGATTTAATTTTTTATATATATATACACACTATGTAAAACTTTCTACACAGTTATGAATTATCTAACAATTATATTTGTTTTTTATAATTATTTATAATTTACACAATAAATATAAAAAAATAATTATTTTTTTATCGAAATTAAATTAATACTATTATTGGTTGTTGCTTTTTTTTAAAAAATTGTATAATTAGCATTCCCTATAAATGCCATATCGATTATCTTCTACTTGTGTATATATTGTAGGGATCACTGGGTGTTGTGGCGGTTCCTCCAGCTTTAACAATTTTGCTGGGATTCGTGATTTATGAACGCAGAACAGATGCCTTGCATAATGAAAAGAAGCAGGTTTGACCACGTTTTCTCCTTTCGACCTCCCAAAAATTTAGCTTGCTTTGTCCTAAAATTGTTAATTCATGATGGCACAAATACGAGAAGAGGACAAATAGCTTTTTGAATTTTTAATTCGCAAACACATGTAGTGAATAAAATATAAAAATATATTTTATTTTTTAAAATACGAAATATTTAATTTTTTTTGTCTAAAATATATAAAAATAAATAAATTTTTTAAAAAGATTTAGATGCTCATATTTAAAAAAAAAATTTAATTTTTTAATTAATCAATAACTTATTTACTTTTAAGATAAAAGACTAAAAATCTATTTATGGTTTTCTCTAAAATAATTAACGTTGTGGTTGTTATAATTGATAGATCGCAAAAGGTCCAGTTGCGTTACATACCATATTTTTATTTGTTTTATGTCTAAATTTTCTCCATTTAATTTCCTTTACATTTTTCGGAAATTTAATTTAAGGAGCTTAGACCATAATATACCTTTGCTGTGAAGGAGGCCTCTCCTTTTTCGTGTTATATGCTGAGAGATATTATCAAGAGTAGGATGCACATGTTTAGGATGCAGTTGGCTTAGTTTTCGTTTTTTATTTTTAGTTTTAATATTTTTATTTTAAAATAAAAAATAAAAATAGAAAATCAAATTCTGTTATTTTTATTATTTTTTATTCTTCAGTAGAACCTAAAAAATTATGATCTTGACAATTTAACTTTTAAAAAATATATATACATAAGTAATTCGTAAAAGATGAATAATATTTTAACTAATATCTCTAAAAAATAAAAATAATTTAATTCCCCTTTCATGGATTCATTTGGCACATTTTAAAATTTTTTATTATAGTATATATTAGTAATGAGTACATTACAAATTTTTATAGTATTCATGATAACATCTTTTAAAATTTTATAAAAATGTTCAATTTAAAATTGTTATGATGAGTACTATAAAAATTTGTAATGTATTCATTACTAATCTGTACATAATAAAATTTTTTAAACTTTATAAAATGTATTTTTTTCCAGATCGCGTTATCAAACTAATTGAATTCGATTTAGTATTGACTTTATATAGATATAATTGTTAGTGTATCAAAATACAGTAAATTGAATTTTATAGATTTGATTTATGCAATTCGTGCATTTTGCACATAAATCGAATTTAATCGCTTCAAATTGTTTATATGCATGCTAAATTGAATTTGATAGGGGCGATTTATCTCGAAGCAAATTTACATCAATGCTAAATCGAATCATATCAATTCGATTTTACCTTTATGGCTAGTAATTCGAATTTAATCAATTCGATTTATTACTTGTATGCCTAAATTGAGTTGCATCAATTCGATTTATATAGAAATATGCTCCATGACATCTCCAAATTACTAGAATGCCGACAAAATAATCTTTACTTTTGTTAACGATAAAATATTCTCTTAATATTTAAAAATCTACAAAAATACCCGATTATAAAAAAAAGATTTTTCTTTATTAATGAAATAGACTGATATAACAAATGAAAATGTCAATGTGACATCTATTACATACTAAATCCCGTTAGTAGTGTATGTTTAATTTGCTAGCCAGATGATCTTACTAGTAACTTAAATAAGACATTTTTGCAGGCAGTGGAGGGAGTAGGAACAAAAGTTAGAATTATGTACAAAACAATGAGACACCCTCAAGTATGGAAGCCTTCTCTCTACATTTTTCTCTCCTTGGCTCTTAGTGTAACCACTCACGAGGGACATTTTTACTGGTATACTGATCCAAAAGCCGGCCCTGCATTCTCTAAGGTTACCATTATATCAAATGTTATTCCGATTTGCACTTTATTTACCATTAAATAGAATATAAAATTTATTTAATTTAAACTCACATTCCATTTAACATTGTATCTCATTATATATGTGCACATATTACCACTGTTTTCCTTTTCTTATTTTTTGGGAGTAACTATTATTTCTAATTATAAAAAATTTAAGCTTCAATAATTATAATAATCACTAATCATGAAAGATGTAGATTAACTTGATAGCTCAGAAAAAACAATTTTCGCAAGATATAAAATTATTTTCTTACGAGATTGTTTTCTATGCAGGAGTTTGTTGGAGTGATATATGCAGTAGGTGCATTTGCTTCAATACTTGGTGTCATGATCTACCACAAGTCTCTAAAAGACTACCCATTTAGAACCTTAATATTCTATGCACAACTTCTATATGCGATGTCTGGGGTAATAGACCTATTCTTCATCCTCCGTTGGAACCTAAAAGTTGGAATCCCTGATTACATCTTTGTGATCATAGAAGAATCATGCACAAGAATCACAGGAAAAATTAAGTGGATGCCCATGTTGGTTCTAAGCACACAATTGTGCCCTTTGGGAATTGAAGGCACATTTTTTGCATTGTTAATGTGCATTGATAGCATTGGTGGGTTAATTTCCAAATGGGGTGGAGGGTTGCTTCTTCATGCGGTTAATGTCTCTAGGACTGATTTCACTAACCTATGGGTCGCTGTGTTTGTAAGAGACTTGCTTAGATTTGGGACACTGGCTTTTGTTTTCCTTGTACCTAAGAAAGGTCAATCTGAGGGGTTGCTCCCTTCTGAACTTTCCGGAGAGAATGTGAGTAGTGATGGCAATGTGGATGAAGAAACCTTAGAACTTGTCCCCCCCAATGTAAAAAATGAAGTATAGATAGATAGTGACATTTTTATATTTGTTACAATGATTATGCAAATATATATTTTTTTCACCCACTTTATAAGAGGAGACAATATCAATTTAATTATGGCAGTTTGAGGTACACCTATCATAATTCTTATGTAATATATAAGTAAAATTCACTTAACTTAATTAATATTTCTGATGTAATTATTGTTCTTTGTTTTATATTACATTATTTTACCACAATAATTTGCTCTAGTTGTACTTTCTATACTCATCTAGTCATATATTTTTAGATTTAATGCATTATTCCTACAATTAAAATATTAAAATATTAAAATATTTTTTATTTTTATATTTAGAAATTAACTTTTACTACCCTAGTTAAAAATTTCACAACCCAATTATGTATGTGTGTAGTATATAAAATGTTTTAATAGGCATGAAAACTTTTTAGAAAAAAATAACATAATAAATTTTATAAGACTGTGTAATTAAATTCATATATGATGATTATCAGTGGCTAAGAGAAGGGGGTTGAATCTTAACTTTTTTTCTTCTAAAAATACTTTTTGATTTTTCAAAGAAAATTATGAGATATTTTTATTTTTGTCTCGTGATGAGTTAAGAGACACTTTAATTTTATCTCCTAAGTAACAGAGCCAAAATTGAAATAGAGAAGAAGAAGTAACACACAGATATATCCTGATTCAGCTGTCTAGTGCAATGTAGCCTACATTTAGTCTCCATCACAACAGTGACGGAATTTTACTATCTTTCAACAAGATTATATTCACCAATTCTTCCCTAGGATCTATCCAATCCTATTTGGGACAAATCCAGATTCTAACCCAACCTGAACTTGACTAGGACTCAAACCTAGCTTTCAACAGTCAAGTGCTAACCCAACTTACAAGGAAATTCCTACAGGATCATGAAACAAAACAGAAAGATGTATAAAGGACCTTTGAGATATCTTATGACTTTTTCTCACAGTTTAACTCACTGCATTTTTACCTCTCATTGGTTTTTTCTTACAAACCTCACATTGTTTGCCTTTTTCAATGATACTCAAATAGACTAAATTGAGAAAAAGAAAATACTAAATGAACATTATGAAGGAAAAGAACTCAATAAGTTTGGGTAGCTATGAGAAATGAGCTATGTGCTTTTCACTTATTCTCCTTGTCTTCAACCGTTGGCCGTTCACCCTTAATATAGAAGAGTGAAGCTTTCAAGGTTGAATCACATTCAACCCTAACGCTGTCTTCTTCTCCATCATCAGAGACTAGCAACGGTTTCATCAGAGAAGAGAGAAGTCTGATTCTTTGCATGCAACTCAACTATTATCTCTCATCTTTTTTCTTCAAACTTGACCCTAGATTCTTCCTTTGGCTCCAAGTTTTAATTTTGAGCGTTGATGCATTTCTGACCGTGATAGACCTCACATTTTTCATGGTTGCTTCTTCAGTGTTTGAGACCTTGTTGATTTCTTTCTTCGTTTCTTGGGCTAGCGCAAAAGAGTGAAGAATTTTCTTGATATGCTTTTGGCCGAGAGAGACTAGCTACTTTGTAGTCATTCCTTCTTGTTTTGATTTGAAAATAATCCTTTTGCCTTTTTCCATAATTTCTGAAATTTTCATTTTCTTCTTTCTTTTTCTTTGAATCACGTGACCGAGACGAAAGAGAGAGAAAAGGGAAGCTTTGGCTTTGGGTAAAAGTTTCAAGAAAATTAATTGGAGTTTAAGATACTTGAAGTGATGCTTAGGTTATTTCACCTAATAGGCTATGATCTTTTCATTGGACCCTTTTTGTTTTCTTTCTTCGGCCACTAGTTTTTGCGTCATTTTAGTATAAGGCTAAATTAATCAAGATGGACTTGCTGAATTGGGCCAACATGAAAATTAGTTTGCTTTCCTGCACACTAAACTAAATACATTATCAACGCAAGTTAGCACAGATGGATGAGGGTCTGTGTTCCTTAACCATCTCTCCCGAGTTCGATACTCACTGGAGGATGGGAATAGAGCTTTGCTTGCTTGGAAGAGTCGCCCACTTTGCCTGGTGCAAAAAAAAAAAAAAACTAAATACATTAAACAAACAAGGAAAAACTACCGAAAGTATCCATGAAGTTTACGAATGCTGACATAAGTACCTATAAACTAAGAAAATTAACGATGTACCCATGAAAGATGAGTTTCGTACGACAAAAGTATCCAAACCCTCATTTTTTGTTAATTTTTTAATAAAATTCCCAAACTACCCCACCCTTGCCCCCATTTTACCGTCACTCCCTCTCTTCTCACTTCTTCCTCTCTCCTCGCTTATTCCTCTCTCAAAAACCCTCACAGAGTATTCTCCCTTTCACTCTTAAGGTGACTACAACACCTTCAATGCGCGCCTGTGACCCAACTTGGGGAGAATATCACCGTGGCGCACCTGTTGCAGCCGAAGAGAACGTTATCGTGGCGCGCCTGACCCAGTAGAGGAGAATACCATGGTCGCACACCTGAGAAGAGAGAGGGGTTGTGGTGCTTTCACATGTAGGAATAGGGTTCAGTAAATAGAAATCAAAGAAGAAAGGGAGGTAGCGCTGTGGATGGAGGTTCTGCCATTGGCGATGTTACAACCGGCGAAGAAAAGATATTTCTTTTTTTTTTTGCTGAAGGATGAGATTAATTTACAGAAGATCAGGTTGATGGCTACTTCTACTTCTGATTTTTGCTGAAATAAATTTTAAATTTGTTGAATGGATTTGTTGGTTTTTTATGGTTGATGACTGTTTCTACTTCTAGTTTTGCTAAAGTGAATTGAAATTGGATGAATGGATTTGAAAATTTTTATATGTTGAGTTTTTTTGGTGTTTGATTGATTTGGTTTGGGTATGGATTGTAAACTTATGAGTGAATCGGTTGAGATCCGATCCTCCACCACCACCATCACTACCATTGATTTCGGTCTGGTTTGTTGTAGGAGTAGTTTCGGACTCCATGGCAAGGGTTGGTGCAGATTGGGTTATGAAATGTTGAAAAAGTGAGTTAAGGTTGAGTGTAGGGTAGTTTAGAAATTTTATTAAAAAATCAACAATAATTTAGGATTTGGATACTTTTGTCATACGGAATCCATCTTTCATGGGTACAACGTTAATTTCTTTAGTTTATGAGTATTTTTGTCAGCGTTCGTAAACTTCATGGGTACTTTTGGTTGTTTCATCAACAAACAATTTATAACAATATAATAATGTTTGTTCATCACTTAGATTAGTTTTTCAAACTCAACAATATATGTTAATGACTTTTAAAGTAATAAATTTAAAAATAATTTATTTTTATGAATGTAAAAGTACACGTTTAATTATAATGTTAGCATACATTAAAATTTCTTTCTTAAGGTAAATATTTTTTTTAGTTGTGCAAAATATTTTATAAACAGATTAATGATTAAATTTTTATTGATCTGAATTCTATTTAAAAGTGTGCTATTAATTAATAAATAAAAATAAATTTTTTATTTTTTTTCAATTAAAAAAATAAAATATAATTTTTTATTTTTTAATATTTTTTATCTTATTCACAAAATATATAATAAAAAATATAAAAATTCATATATAGTTAATTTTATAAAAAATTAATAATTAAAAATTAATAAATAATAATTTAATCAAATTTATCAATACATTTAACTATTTTCAACTTTTAACTTCACTAAATTGCACTTAAATTTTTACGAATAAAAAATCACTAATTATCCTTTCAAAAGTAAAATAAAAAATTGAGAGCATCCGTTTTCAATCCAACATGGCAATATTTCAACCTTTCCAGGGACCAAAACGAAAAAAAGAAAGTTACGTGGATCAAACCTAAACAATTTTGTGTTCACCTGACATTTCCGGAGCGTCTTCGTGTCCCTCATTTCATTTCCGAACCTCCAAAAACAAAAAGTTTCGACTTTCGAGTCTGTGTCGTCTACGCGTGCCGTGCCCTGCTACCTACTTCGGCGTCGTTTTAACGTCCCACAACAGCAAACGACACTGCAACCACTTTCTTCCTTCTCCTCCACCGCTACCGCCACCACTACCTTAGCTGCTGCTGCTTCTTCTTCTTAGATGGTAAAAAACTTTCTTCCCACTCTCGCATATTTTCTTTAAAAACACCGTTTATTCATCACTGCTTCCAAATTTCCTTTCTCAACTAACAAAAATTAGGGTTATTCCTTCTTGTCTTTAGTTCCTGTTTCCATCACTTATTACTACTAACTTACTCTGCCGCTTTTGGTTCTTATTTTTTGTTGTTTGTTTTTCTACAGGCTAATCGCCACACGATTATTCTAATGCAGACCTCTCCGAACAGAGCAACTAGAACTTTCATGGATTTTGAATCAGTGGCTCAGGCCATGGATGGTATTTAACTCTTTCAACCATGTTCTTGTAGTAGCTGTACTAGTTTTTATGACTTCTTTTTTGTTCTAATTAATTGTTTATGGTTGTGGTATTTTTCATTTTCAATTGATTGAACCTCACTTTGGATGCTTTTGGTTCTGCTTTAACACTTGGAATATCATAAAACTGAAAAGTGATAAGAACATAGTGATAAGCACAGCCTTTGTGTTGCTGTGATGGTATGTTCCCGCCACTACAATCCGGGGTGGGTTGGGTTTTTTTTAGTGTTTTTGTTTTGTGTTTCATTCTGTATTTCATTGCAATGCATGAACAAGTTTGTCATGGTCGCGGAGTCCTGACAGTTAGAAGCTTAGGGCTTGCTTGGTGTTATATTTCCTTTACAAGAACCTATAAACAGGAAACAACTTAGGTGACAGATTCGTATTTCGTAATTAATTTTAAGGGTTTTGGGTTTAGTCTTGATAGTTAGTAAGTTGAAACTTAGGATATGTTTTAGTTTTTTTTTTTTTTTTTACATTTACAAAATCATATAAGCAGGAAACAAATAATGTGAGGGGTTTATAATTGATATTAAGGATTTGGGGTTTAAACCTTACAGTTAGAAACCCATGTATAATTTTGTATTTCCTTTATAAATTTCTTTAAATAGGAAATGCTATAAACGTAAGGTGGCAGGTATATAATTAATATTGAAAGCAAGAAATTCTGGAAATAATTTTATGAAAGTAAACAAAGCCTTTAGAATGTTAGCTAGCCTTGTACATCGATTGACGCATTGTGCACCTTCTAGTTTAGCGGCAGTATATAATCAGTCTAGGTTTGATGACATAGTAGTGACGTGAACTTCTGCTAGTGAAACTGTAAAGATTGAATGAAGAACGATCGGAATCTTCAGATTGAACTTATTATATTTAGATGCAATGAGTTTGAATTATTATATTCTTTGGTTTGTTTAGAAGGGTTTCCTAACAATTTGAAGAGCCCTAATCCTACTTTCTAGTTGTAATGATGCTTTCTTTCACAGGTAAATCATAGTCAGATTGATAAATTATGCACGCTGGTATAACTTAGTCATTTAGAATTTCAGATCTTTATGTGTATCTCACTATCTCATAAGAAACACTGGCTGTCACTTCTTATTTATGTGTATTTCATGGAAACAAACTTTTTGGGCTATTTCAATGAATGTCTATTACTTATCCCTATCATAAATTTAAAACTTAGTTTGCAAATCATGAACTGAATTTTATCATGATTTCAGGGATCTCATGGTCAATAATTATAAATAGGCAATAACTTAAAATATCTTTTAAATCAATGAGCATATATATTTACAAGTTTAATTGCATGCATCAAAATAATTTATGATTCAAGTCATGCTAACCAAGACTATGTGATGCAAAGGTCATGGTTCTTTCAAAGGTCTTTTCCTCTTTAGACATATTGAGAGATTGGAAAGCTATGCTACATAAAGAACAGAAAAGAAGAGAATTCATAAGTCACAGTGACGATAATAAGGGAGTTATTGTTATTATTTTTTTAAAGAACTGGGTTGAGCATGACTTGACTAACCTGCACACAAATCACAGAATGTGATCCATATTGCAAACAATATTTGCTCATGATTCTTGCTATTCAGAGCATGAAACAGAGCATAAAGGATTCAGTTCACAATTTGTGTTGCTGAATCTTAGAGTTGCATTGAATCATGAGTCTTGTCTGGCGATTCAAGCAATACTAACTACCATGATACGCATACATCCACATAATTCTGTCGCTGCAGCAAAATGGTAATAAAGCAAATTAAAATGGTTATTAGTAGATAATCAAAGTTTGCCGTTGATATAGTTTCTTATTATGAAAATCTTTCTTGATGTTTTTGCCTATTGTGGATTAACTTCCTAGCATTAATTAGAGGTTTTTACTCTATCTATACAGGCATATGTGCACTGTATGAAAGAAAACTGAAGGAGTTAAACCCAGCCATCAGAAATCTCTCTTATGATATTGCAGATCTCTACAACTTCATAGATGGACTTGCAGACATGAGTGCTCTAGTGTATATCTCTCTCTCTCTCTCAAATCATTTGCATCATAGAAGTGCTTTGATTCAGTGACAAAGCATAACTATGTCTCTATATTATGATTTGCAAAAGTTAAATGAAAAATTATATACAGCATATAAATAAAATGAAATGAAAAACAGAGTAGAGAAATTTAGAGGTAAATGGTAGATTGATGCTGAACTAGAAGTTGAGTGTTCTTTTCCGCATGACATGAAAAACATAGATCTATGACTCTTGACTAAAATTGTGATCGAGACATTTGGAGCAATTTTGAGCCTTAACTGGATAGTTTTGCTTAATTCTGATGCTTTCTTGCTGATGAAATATATGGCCTCTTAAAAAAAAAAAAAACACCTTGTCAGTGTCCGAGAGAACCTGGGTTCTACTTTTGAAGAGAACACTAGTTGGGAGAGAAAATAAAACTGACTAAGCTCAGAAGAATTAGTCTCTCTCTAGGACTAAAGGCGAGGAATACATTGGGAAACGTAAAACGCTCTCGATAGTACCTACCTCTTTTGTTATTATGGTTCATTAGTCTTTGTTTGAGCATCTTACTGTGGAGGTGACTAATACGATTTGTTACCTGGTTTTTCCTTGCAGTTATGATAGTTCAATTCATGCTTACTTGCCGCATGATCGACAGTGGATCAAACAAAAAACCCTTCAACATTTGAGGAAGTTGGCACATTGATGATAAAAATCAGGATAGAACCGGTCTTTCATGTGATCTATACACTATGCTCTGATCTTCTATGTTGTTTAACATGAAAAATGGCACTTGCCTTTGGTATGTAATTTTAATATCAGTAAACGGTGCTGCTAAAATTTTCCTGAAAACAATGATTGTTGTAGGCATGGTTTAATTTTGTATGTGTAGTTAAAACTTGTCCTTTTTCGAACAATCTCCTTCCTTTAATGTTCATAAATCATAATTGAGTTGCTTACTTGCATGATTGGGTATATGGAAGAGAATTCTGAGAGTTCATATCCCACATCCTCATGAATAATTTGCCTTGAAAATGTATACGGGTTTATCAACTTAATGGCTTGAGGAGAAATGAATTTCATGAAACCCAGTTTAGGAAGCGTTTCAAGTATTCCAAGTATTTTAAGAATATTTTAAGAATATCAGTATTCTTAGAATAGTTGAAAAATTTTTTTGAATGTTTAAGCTAAATAGCTAATCATATGTCATGACAACTTAAAAGTTATTTTCTTATTGGTTATAGTATACACAGCGATAGCGTTCCATGACTATTCTATTCTAGTGTTCTGTTGGATTGTTAATATGTTCTATTATAAACAGCACAGTATACAGAAGTTTAGAACAAACGAGGGGAGTAAACATCAATCCGGTCTTTGTCTATTTTTATGAAGGACAAAACGATCTCTGTCTAAAAAAAAGGGACACTTCGACCCTCAATCTTTTTATTTTGAGACAATACGATTCCTTTGTTAAAAAAATTATTTAAATAATAATAAAAATTGATTTTGTGGGGGGTTTTTATTTGTATTTTGTGGGGATTTTAAACCTTCACAAAATTATTTTCAATAATATAGCTAATTACTACCACTAGTACCACTACCTTCTTCATCCTCATTATTATTGCTCCTACTTCTGATTTATCATCATCATTATCTCAGCTACCGTCATCATCACTAATACCAATATTATCAACATTAAAGTTTTTTTTTTCATTTTTTATTCGATGTTATTTTTTTCTTTTAAAAAGTGTTTGTACTACAATTATTATTTTTTTTGTGGCATCATTTTTATTGATAGCTTTTCTTCACTTAACTACCATTGGTGAAGGAATTTTTCAAAAACAAACTTATTAATAGTTTGTGGAGGTTTAAAACCCCACAAAATACCAATAAAACTCCCACAAAACCAATTTTTATTATTATTTAAATATTTTTTTTAACAGAGAAATCGTATTGTCCTAAAATAAAAAAGTTGAAGGTCGAAGTGTCCATTTTTTTGGATAGGAATTGTTTTGTCCTTCGTAAAAATAGACAATGACCGAATTGAGTGTTTATTTCAAATGAGGGTCTTGCTTACAAACAGAATACTATAAAATGAAATTAAACACTTAATTTGGGACTAAAAAACTGAACTGCAAACAGAATAAGAAGGTAATCTTAGTTATTATTACAATAGTAATTGTAACATATAATTAACTATTGCAATATTTGTGATTAAATAAAATTTGACAATTTTTTTATTCAAAATAATAATCTATTGATGATAATTACGGTAGTGTTTTTACTTTGTAATTGGGCCATTAATTTACACAAATATACTATAAATCAAATTGGACCATCAAGTTTTTAATTTATATTTCATTCGAATCACAACCATAATTTTGTATTAATTTATAACTTTTTTTTTAATTTTAAAGATGCATTGAAATAGACATATAATAAAAAAAATAGAAAAGATATGTATGATGCACGGATACGGGACACGACACGGGACACGCCAGCATGTGAATACGTATAAAATATAAAGTATTTTTTAGATAAATCGTAGTGATATTTTTATATTTTTCTTGATATTAAAACATCAATTTTTTTAATTATTTTTAATGTTTTATTTTAATTATATAAAATATTTAAAATATTTGTTTTTTAAATAAATAATAATATATATTATTTCTAAATTTATTTTAAGAATACATGTTAAAAATAAAATTAAACACGTTAACATGATGGTATTTAGGTGGTTGGACACAACAAGCGTGTAGGACGAGTGTCAGTGAATGTAGTCGCAACTCAATATTTGTACTTCATAAATCATAAAAAGATATAAATATCACGGTTCAAACAAATTCAAAGAATTAAATAATAAAAAATAAACAAAACACATGTTATCTTTTATGTATTAGAAAATAATTAAAAACTAATTTTTTATAAACAATTATACTATTAACATGGTTAATTTGCTTGATGCAATTAATAGATGGAGATGGATTGATCCGAGACTGGAGAAGGATGTTTTCAACCATAAAGGGGAATTAATGTGGATCTTAACGTAGAAGATCACAAAAGATACAATCATTTTAAGTTGAAGAATGTTTTGGAGAGTGGAAGCTGTGGACCAATAGAGGAGAAGTATCCATTGAGGATATGGAAGTAGCTATTATTTTAAAACTTAAACCATAGACATATTTGATAGGAGTGTCTTAAATCTATTGCTGTTATTGCATTATTGCTAAGTCAGCTAAAAGAGATTAGGAAGCTAATTTTTCTGTTTAAGAGAAGTTAGATAGAAGTTAGCAATTCAGTCAGCAGTTAGTAATTTAGTTCAGTAGTTAGTTACAAGTTAATATTTTTATATCCTTTTAGAAGGATTTTTTTTTTAAATATAAAATGACTCACTCACTCACTCACTGTATACTTTATTTTACTAATTACACATTTAAAATGGATTCAAGTCACGTTTTTTTTTTCTTTTTTCTATATTTTTGAAACTCTGCTTAATTACTCACTCTTCCTCTCATATCTGATTCTTTCTACCACACATCACAAATTTATGATATCTTTTAATATTATCTAAATATATATTTTTTTTTTTTGAAAAAATGGATTGGAGACATTTTTGTAAGATTCCTACTAAATATGTACGCTACACCTACAATAAAAAACGGATCAATGACATTTTCTTGGACAATCAACAAGTTGTACTTTTTGTCATCGTTTTTGGACAGATCTTCAAACCTCAATTATGTCTTCAGTTTAGACAAGGGCAAGGATAATTGGAGTGAATTAACAAAATTTTCATTATGAAATATGACAGAAATAACAAATAAATAATAACTTTATTTTAAACAAAATTTTTAATAAAATAATAAAGTGATGACTAAATACCCAACTAAATCAAATCTCAAATATACTCAAAATAAATAAAATGGTGTAATGAATAGTGAACAAGAATAAATAGGTTTAGTATACAAATTAAATGTAGAATTAGGAGTTTCCTAACTCACATCCATAACTCTCTAACTCCATTGTCTTACATAGTGAAATTGCACACTATGAAGCACCAAACTTATAGCTAGCCTTTATATATATGCAACTAATGTGAATAAATTGGCAAAAATATTCACCACATATGCATGTGAATACACAACTTTTAACTTGATGCATAAAACACACAAGTTGCATTCACGATAAATTTTTAATTTAAATGTAACCAAACTACCAACCATATTTATGTGAATACACAAATTCTAACTTCGTCCATTCACAACCAAAGAACAAATTTTAATTTGATCTTTGCTCATTTGAGCCTCCTTAGCTTATTATTTGATCAAATTTTGAACAACTTTGACAAATAATATTAGTAATTCTCCTAAAGAAGATAACCACGCAAAACCGAATAGGACGTGCTGATGATGCATGCATATACGTAACATACATGTAATGGAATACCATATTTTTTTACCTTGAGGCGGCTTCATTTGACTATATAATAAAGGGATCTTAGCACTTATTATTAGCACCTCCCCACATTGCATACTCATATTAAACGTATTATTAGCAACCATCAACTACATACATTTATTTTGTGACATTATAATATAATGTCTTCAACAACAAAACTAGCAGTCCCTAATGTTGTCCTACAATCTTCATTCAGCATGCCGGTGATCGGCTTCGGAACTGCTTCCGAAACAAACGATGGTGACACCGTCAAAGCGGCAGCCCTTGAGGCCATCAAGCTCGGTTACAGGCACTTTGACACTGCTTCTTGTTATGGGTCCGAGCAGGCTCTGGGAGAAGCCATTGCTGAAGCTCTTAAACTTGGTCTCATAAACTCTAGGGATGAACTTTTTATTACTTCCAAGTTATGGTTATCTGATAATCATCCTCACCTTGTTCTCCCTGCTCTACAAAAATCACTTCAGTAAGATCATACAACTCTTTTTTATCACCTTGTTTCAATATATACAATTATACTTTCATTTTGGCTGATTTTTTTTTGTTACTAAATATTTCCATTCATTTTATTCGTGTAATACCTTAAATTGTCTTTTTAACCAGTGAAACAAATTAACGCATAATGAAATCAAGTTTTTATATTGAGAGAGTTTCATACCATTATTTTTCAAATTTAAATTGATATGCACAATTTTCTTTAATAATTTTTGTTCTATTATCTTCTTATTTTTTTCTTTTTTTATTTGGGTAAAAATATATATATGTTGAGAGTTATATACTCACATAAAAATATATTTGTATAAAAATAATATTTAATAATTATTAAATATTAATTTAGTCAAACATCTCAAATTATTTAATATTGATTTTCATCTATTATCTTCGTACAACTTTTTGTAAATGGTCACCTAACCTACGATTGATGAATAATAATAAAATTTTTGGTTATGCATGATGTAGGAATCTTGGATTAGAATATTTGGACCTTTACTTAGTCCACTGCCCAATGAGTGCAAAGCCTGAAATAAGGAAATTCTCTTATAAAGAAGATGAATTGGTGCCATTTGACTTGAAGGGCGTCTGGGCTTCAATGGAGCAATGCCACAACTTAGGCCTCACAAAATTAATTGGAGTTAGCAACTTCTCTACCAAAAAACTTCAAGATCTTCTTTCTTTTGCTACTATTCCTCCCGCGGTTAATCAAGTAAGATTTTTTTATTTATTTATATTAATCGTACACGTAAACATTGACTTATACGAAGCCAATGGAATATTTATATAATTGGCTATTTATTTAATTTAATATGAGTTAAAAAATAAATATTTAAAATAAAATATTATTAATTTTTCAAACATAATACACTTATACTATCTAAAATAATTATTCGAGTACTAAAAATAATAAACATCTGATATCCTACTATTTAATCAAACATCCTTTATACCCCCATTATACATATTATACAGATATTCTATTGACTCCCTGTACTTCTTCTTAACTTTATTCCTTGGATCACTAAATTAAATATTGTACCACACCAATCACACAAAAACAGGTGGAGTTGAATCTTTCGTGGCAGCAAAGGAATCTAAGAGAATATTGCAAAGCTAAGGATATTATGGTAACTGCATATTCTCCTTTGGGTGCCAACGGAACCAGCTGGGGTAGTAATGATGTTATGGACAGTGAAGTGCTCAAGCACATTGCACATGTTCATGGAAAAACTATTGCTCAGGTAAAAAGAAAACAAATAGAAAATCCAATTAAAGTTGTCCATATTTTTTAGTTTGATTATAATTAATAACTCTTTGTTAATGTATTTAAATTGATTATAGGTAAGTCTTAGATGGTTGTATGAACAAGGTGTGACTTTCGCCGTGAAGAGCTACAACAAAGAGAGAATGAAACAAAATTTAGAAATATTTGATTTTTCACTTATAAATGATGATTACCAAAAGATTAATCAAATCAAACAGGAGCGCAAAGTGAAGAACGGTCCAGCTGGATTCGATGTTGCTGATCTTCTATGGGATGGAGAAAATTAGATACTACACTCATTCATGTTTTGTGTTGTGTGTTAATAGAAGGATTAATAATCTTCAAAATAAAAGGATTTATTCTCAAGAAAAGCAATGATACTTATGTATTTCATGTGTAGCTTTTGTTTTAAGATGGATCATCATGTTTGGTTGATGTTTTAAATTTTGAGTTTTAGTTTTGGAATTGAAATAATATTTTGATATATTCTCTGCATTTCTCCTTACATTGAGGGTCATCAACTGTTATATATTATATTTTATTGTTTATCGATTATATATATACTGTGCAAATTTTGATAATATAGATGCAAACTCTGATAAATATAAATACAAATTATATATTTTTTGTGTACAAATTTCTGTAAACATGAGTGTAAATAATTATTGAAAAAATATTAGATCGAAATGATAATATTTTAGCATTGCTCTTTATTATATGGAAATAGTCTATGGGCAACATCATACAAGAGTTGAATTTGAGTAAAACTCTTATCTTGCTTGGTAATTAAACATCTTGATAAATACGGCAAAAATCACTGCAAAAACTAGTGCGAATCCAATAACAATGGTTGCAACCACTCCCAAAAATTCATGCCTAAAACCATAGTAATTTTTTAAGAAGTCTTTCACCGGAACATGTATTCCATTAAACTCAGTATTTTCTTCTATATCTCCATATTGTGAAGCCACCAACCCATACAAACTCCAAGCTACTGGATTTATCAAATTGTACCATCTCCACCATATTGGTATCCGCTGTTACAATATCACAAAAAACAAAAAACAAGAGAAAGTCAATGATAGAACACTCATTTTAGTAATCTTATCTTTTTGGTGCTATTTACTGTCAATTTGACTTGAACGGTTGTAAATTGTGATAAAGAAAGTTTAGGAGTCATCACTTTTATTAAAATTTGACCAGCACTTAATTAATAAAAAGAAAAATAAATAATTTCACACTATTAGATATAATCTCACACCATTAAAAACATAAATGATAATTAATTGATGGCTACAAATCACAAAACCTGCTGCCCTAACACTCCTCATATATTATTCCATTTCACAACCTTTTGAAAATTTCAAACAAATACAATAACAAAGGGATTGGAAAAAAAAAACGAACATGAAAAAAATGATAAGAACTAAAAATAAAATGTGTTTAGAAATGTTCAAACTGAAGCAAAAAAAAAAATTTCACAAAATTTACATGTACCGAAATATATCTATCATTTTATTTTCAAAACATGTAACTGCATTAATGTATTGTATGTTAGTCATTAACGGTTAACTAATAATAATGACACTACTTACTGTACGTGGAATCAGAAAGCCAGAGAAAAGATTCCACATAGAATATGTTGCACTTCCAACTATTGAAGCAATGTGTGGATTTGGGGCTGTGGCTGCCATCATCATTCCATAGTATGTAAAATATAGGAAAGTGAAGAACATGAAGAACAAGTACCAAAAGAATTTAGCTACGCTCCACTCATAACCAATCATTGCATAAACTATTACTCCATATGCTATAGACTGTAAGAGAACATGAGGGATTTCAATTAAAGCCTGCTTAAAAAAAATGAAAAATAAAAAAAAAATGTTAGTCACTTATTAGTCACTTATTAGTTAAACAATATAACTATGTTACGTGTACATAAAAAATTAGTTAATCAATAGTAGTAGTTGATTTAGTGGCTAATTTTTAATGTGCGAGGATGCTTGCCTGAGCAAAAGCATATGCCAAAGGAGAATACATTCCGGCGGCTTGTTCTCTGTAAAATACAGTTCTTTCTACGGTCACCACCGGTAGTACGGAAGTAGCATTCTTGTTACCAATAAGCATCACAGCAACATACATCAACCCCATGGAATTAAATAGATCTTGGTGCTTCTCACTGCAATTCATTCATATGTAAACTTGTTTTAGTTTTAGAACTTTCATAATAAGCAAATAAAAAATGTTATTTATACGCCAAAAATCAATTACCAAATTAGTCACTATGTATTTTGTTTTCTACCATGTATTTGATAGGAGTGACTGATTTGTAGTTAATTTTTAGTGTATATATAGCATAGTTATAGCATGATATCATACATTTTGGAGCCAAGTTTCCAAAACATGCTTCCAAGTACCAAGGCGAGTGTTGTTGTTAAGAGAAATCTTATGGCAGTGTATAGAGGATTACGCCAATATGACCAATGTTGTTTCCATAAGCAAGCCATGCATTGAGTAAAGAAGCTCCTTGAATACTTTGAAGGAAAATAAAGCTCCTTGGAACATGGTTTTGGAGTACTTAGTTCTCTGATAAGCACCTTGTTTCTCCTGAAACACATCACACAAGGAACATATATATATAACTTATGAATTTAATTTTGATGTATTGTCTGTGTAAAATAGTTTTACATGTGCATTCAATTACGTAATGTCACATAATCAAAAGTAACTACTATTTTTATTAACTGCGTAGATGATCATCTAAAAGGATAGATGTTATTGTACGGCTATATAAAACAATTTCCACATGAAAAATACCTGTACAAGTCTGAATTTTTGTACAGTTGAGCAAAATCAATTCCCAATTCCATTTCTTTTGCTGAACTTGTGACTTCCAACATCCATGTTGCTGGATTATAGCCATCACTGATTGCATTAACACCTTGAATTCCCTTTTGTGAGAAAAGTGTTTTGGTAAATAAGTCCAATCAGTATAATAGATACTCACTTTTATAAAGTGTCAAGACATGAATCAATTATATTCACCAAATTTTCTCTAAGGTTTTACCTCAAAGTAATGAATTAAATCAGAAGAATTATGGCCAAGTGGCCCAACATATATCTCTTCTCCTCCTCGCTTCATTAGAAAAAGCTGCATTTCATTCAAATAATAAATAGAAACAAGTTGATTAATTAAAGTAATTAACAAACATAAATATGTAACAACTTTATTACCTCATCAAAAGATTCAAATATATCAATGCTAGGTTGATGGATGGTGCAAACAATTGTTCTGCCAGTGTCCACTATGTTCCTAACTGCTCTCATAACAATAGCAGCAGCCCTTGCATCAAGCCCAGAAGTTGGTTCATCCATGAATATGATTGAAGGATTAGCCACTAATTCGATCGCGATAGTTAACCTTTTGCGTTGTTCAGTCGACAAACCATTAACACCTGGCAATCCAACTATTGCATTCCTTAGCGAGTTCAACTCCACAAGCTCCATCACTTCATCAATAAACATCTGCAAAATCTAACTGTCATGAAACCACTTCTCCCAAAAATTTAAACTGATAGACGAAGGTCCGCACATAAATAGTTATATCTCTAATAGTAACAATTTATATATTGAGAAACTGATAAAATATTCAAACCTTTCTTGTTTCAAGGTTGATTTCGGAGGACAACCGGAGCCAGGCCGAATAGAACAAAGATTCATAGACAGTAACATGAGGAGAGTGGATATCATTTTGTTCACAATATCCGGAGATTCTTGCAAATGTTTCTTGCTTCTTAGGATATCCAGAAATTGTGATGTTCCCTCCAATATATCCACCTGTTTTTCGACCGGCAAGTACGTCCATCAAAGTTGTTTTTCCGGCACCGGTGATACCCATTAGAGCAGTGAGAACATGTGGCCTAAAAGCTCCACTAACACCCTTCAAAAGAACCAACTTTTCCTCAACAACACCATGTTTCCTCATTTCCTACAAGTTATCATTTCAAGGACTTAATCTTTCAACTTAACAACAAACTAAGAAGGTGTGTGATTCCTAAGAATTTTACAGATTCTTAGAGATGTAAAAACATTATTAACTTCTTTAGCATTGCTTATTCTGTTTCTACAATACCTGTGGCATGTCAACAGCATATGTTACTTCATCAAAGGTGATGAAATGTGGTTCAAAAGGGAGAACCATTCCTCTTTTCCGATTAGATAAAGATTGAACAGAGGTGCTTCCACCATTCTCCTCTGACTTAGCAGTGTGACTTGCTTCAAGTGCTATATATACAATCAATTTGTTACATTAACACATACTATATATATAAGATCTCATGTTATATATTAAACATTCAAGATGAATAAAGAAACTTACGGTTCAAGTAAGTGAGAGCAAGGATGAAAGAAAAATTGAACAATAATGTGAATCCAACTAATGCTCCAGCACCTATCCAATACCAGTTTGATTCAGTAAAGAAACCGCGAGATTTCAAAACTTCAACTCCTAATGATTCTGTTGAGTTAGGTAAAACCTGTCATTAAAAACATAGCAAAACATTAGATTGATTAGCACAAAATTAAGTAGTTAACATATTAATATGGTAACATATAAAAAAATGTTACATGTCTCCAACTCTTCCCTAAGAACTCGTTGTTCATTAAGGCATTTTGTGCATACACCATAGGTGACACCCAATATCCCCATAGCCAACCTTTTCTTATGTTGTCTATAAGGCAAACAAAATAGAAAAACATTGTTAGCTTAATATAATTAAGATTAGAATGAAGGTAAGAGAAGCATTACAAAATTTATATAATTATATGTTACCTTTGGACAAGATAAAGCCACTCATGGCAAAAACAAGGGTTAATGTAAATGCTCCAATAGTGGAAGCCATAATAATTTCTCTACCAATTGCTGCAGTTAATCTGAACAACCCTGAAGCCATTTGGTTGGCTAATGCTAGAATTAGCCATTGCCTTAACATTCTGCATAAGACAGCAGAGTTGAACGGATGTGATTAGACGGCTGTATTAACTTTCGGTGCATCAAAATTAAACTCTGTCATGTTGATGTAGTTGTTTTACCTTCCAAAGTGAGGATCAAAACCAATGACAAAGTAAGTGAGTAGTACCCAAAGAAGCACTTCTATAACTGTTATGGGGATTCTTAGAATCCACTGAGGAAGACCATAAGCCCATGCTGGATAAAAGAGAAAGTTCTTTTGCTTGTAAAATACTGGAAGCCTCTGAACTACCATTGTAACTTCAGAACATCCATTAAACATGACCACAAAAAGGCCATAGAACAATGCACCAGCATAAATGCCTCCATCAGTCATTGAATCTCGGTGCATTTCGGTTCGAAGGAAAACTGTCATGGCAACAAGGGCCATCATAGCCACCTTTAGAAGGAGGAGGAAACATTAATTAGTAATGGATTTGAAACTTAACTATAAAACTCGAATAATAATGTTAAGACCTACTTGGCAAAATTTGAAGATATAGGTAAAGGAATTGCGTTTCATGAGTAAATATTCTCTTGATAAGCAAGCTTTTAAGAGTTCCCATTTTGCCACTCCATACTTGTGTTTTGCCAAAGCAGCAGGGTGGCTTTTAGACTTGTCAAATTCAGTAGCAAGTTCTTCACCAAGGCTTCTACCAATGTGAAATGACCGAAATTCCTCTGCAAACTCTTTGGCTGTCACAAATCTATATCTTTGGTCTTTGTGTGTCCAATATTGTTCTTGATCTTTCATTGATGTCACCTATAATATTAACATAAAAACAAAAAATTGTACAATCAAAGATTGAATATCATTTTTATTCACCAAAGTCCTAGTAAATGACCAAAACTAAACATAAATAAATAGGTCTAAAACTAATGGCAAAGATTCATTTATTTACATCAATAAAGTGAATCTCAATTAAGCGGACTAATCCGCAGCGGCTCTCAATTAAGCTGACGAATGAGCTAATCTCTCGACCAACCCAAGTCAGTTGTTTGAATCCTAGTTATTTATGAAGGGTTTATGGACAAATCAATAGAAACTCAATTTCTAAATCCATAAAACTATAAATATTGGATCCAAATATAAGATAAATTTGTACTTACTTCTTGTAAAAAGTCTGCTACACCTTTTCTTTCAGGACATTTAAAACCCTTGAAAGCAAAAAATTCAAGGACATTTTGACAAGGGCCTTGATAAACTATATGCCCATCAGAGAGCAAAATAATGTCATCAAAAAGATTGAAAGTCTCTGGTGGTGGCTGCAAGAGTGAGATGACAGCAGTTCCCTTCATGAGTTGGACATATTGCTTTAGTGAATTCACAATTTGGAATGTTGTTGAGCTATCCAAACCGGTTGATATTTCATCCATGAAAAGAGCTCTGGCTGAACCAACCAGCATCTCCGCTATATATTTTTCAACCGTGTGAGTTATTTTAATTAGATAACAAATGCTTGTCACATTACATAAAACTATAGAAATTAAAGTAAAGATTATTAGACAGTAAAATTGTTACCTGTTGTAACACGTTTTCTTTGTCCACCAGAGATACCTCTTAACATTGCATTCCCCACAAAAGTATCTGCACAGATCTCAAGTCCCAAAACCTGAAGAATCAAGAAGATCCAATCTGTTATAGTCTTAATTCTAATGACATAATTATGTGTTGAGTGTATGAATAATATTTTACCCTTAGAATGTAATCTGTTATAATATTTGCTTTGTGGCCTCCAGCTGCTCTGGCCTGAGAATCATAAGACACATTCAAGTTCAAACATTTACAGTAATAATTGTTAATTATTTGAAGATTAAAAATAGGAGTATTAGTTAGTTTAAGTATTAATTATTCTTACTTTCATATAAACATCGATATCTGGATCAGGTTTAATGTTTGCTTCTATCTCTCTTCTACACACCTCTGCTAGCAAATCTGCAGTGGGTTCAAATCCATCAATTTAAAAATAAATATTTTTTTATATAATTAATGAGAATCATATCTATTATTGAAGAAAGTGTGAGTTCAGGGCTTCAGGCTCAGTGATAAATATCTCTTAACTACTTAACTGCCACGTAACTAACTATCAAAGACTGCAACTAACTGAAATAACAAATTAATTACGTACTTCATTTATTCACTATGTTATCGTGTGTGTAAGACTCAGATAAATATAGGTGTAAACTATATATTTTTTAGTACAAATTGAAATTATTGATGGCAAAAAAATGATAATATTTGACGGTTATGTAGGATTACTCAAAATTAAATGCTCCCTTTAAATTCTAACCATAGCGTGTCCCAATTCCTTGGCATCTTGCTGAAAAGGTCAATGTTTCTCTTACAGTCATTTCTCCAGTATGAATATCATTTTGACCAACATAAGCAGAAGTTCTCTCCGGCACAAATTCATGCATGCCATGACCATTATAGCTCACCTTTCCATCAACCTGATGACCAACAATTAATATAATTTAAGGAGACTATTTTAATAAAGACACTAAAAATGTCTTTTTTCTTTTTTAAAGATAGTTTATATATGTCATATTATTATTGGACACTTTTATTAAACTGATTAATAATTTATTTACTAATAAATCAGAATAAAATCGGTTTATTATAGCAACAATAATAAACTCAATTGTCTGCATTATAATTATTAGACCCGGTTTGATCCGATCGAATTACACAATCTAAATTGAATATCTTTAAATTTTTTGATAAAAAGACAAATATATCTCTGACTTTTTATTTTGCAGACATTTGAATCCTTAAAAATTTAAAAATACAATTAGATCCCTAAAAAAATTTAGGTTTATTGTTATTGTTATAAAAAGAATCGGTTTTATTTTTATTTGTTAAGAAATTCAAAAATAACCGATTCCTTAATATGTCCAGTAATAATGCGGCACATAAGCGTCTTTACAAAAAGATGTTTTACACATCTATATGGAAGCATCTCCCATAATTTAATTATAAGCAATATTAATTTTTTGCATTATAACAATAATTTCCCACACAGAAGAATATATTAAAATAAATAAATAAATAATGCCATAGAACATATCAACATATTGTTAAACAATTTTAAGAGATTTCTTTCATTATTTAACTAAATATTGACCTTTAGTTTTGAATTAAGTTTTCCCGCCAAGGCCAAGAGGAGTGTAGTTTTGCCAGAACTTGGAGGGCCCAAAAGTAATGTCAACCTATAGGAGAGGGTAAAAATGTCAGTCCAAAATTGCTAATGGCCATTGTGAATTATAATAATATACAAAAATATTATTCGTATACTAAAATCAGTCACCAGTAACATATGTAATTTAATTTATTTTTAACATATATTTATATTTTAACATGTATTTTATACTAATGACTGACTTTGGTAACTGATTTTAGTGTACATGTAACATAGTCGAATAGTATATGCATGATTACCTGGCAGGCTTTATTATACCACTAACATCCTGAAGAATATTTATTTGTTGCCTTTTGCCAAGTATATGAAATGAGTTTAACAGTCCCTTTAAAAGAACAGCCAAAATAAATTAAAAAAGAAAACAAAAAAAAAAACACAACAAGAAGAACAAATTAAATGGAGTATTAGATTAGCTAGAGTAGTCAACATCAATTTAAAAATGATGATTATGTCACTTATAATTACTTCCACTATATTAAAAATGAAGTTGGTGAAAGTTGGTAAAGCTCTGCTTCCTACTTGAACTTCTGCTTTCACCTTCAAATTCTCAAATCGAACTTCGATTGTAGGGATTTGAACTTTAACCCTGAAAAATAATGTCATCCAAAAATAAAATAAAATTAGAGGAAATACTTTTTTTTGTCTTTTAAAAAATGTTTAAATGATATTTTTTTTCAATTTTTCTCTTATAAGAATAAATTATAAAAGTACTTTTTAATAGTAATTATATATATGCAAATTAATTAGTGATAATGTTTTGTTAAATTCAAATTATAAAATATAAAATAATTTGAATAAACAAATTATAAATGATCTCTAGTATACATATATACCTATCAATACGATTCCTAAGCTTCAACAAGAACTTCTCATTGTCCTCTTCAGCAATCTTCACAAGCCTTTCAAGCAAATACCTCCTTTCTTGCATTCCAAGTTTCTTCACATCGATTTGGCTGGTCACCCCATCCGGGGTGGCCAGCAAACCTTTCCTCAATCGCGCGATTGAGGGAAGCTTTTGAATAGCATCCCATTTAAGAGCTTCTTCATCATCTTCTTCTTTGTAAATGGAGTTGTTATCAAAACTACTCTTCCTCCAAACTGAAGAACTACCAACCCTCTCTATCTCCATTTTTTCCAAAACCCACCAAAATTAAAGTTTCCTTTCAACACAAAATGTTGTTATTAGTATGAGTCTGTATACAGTGTATATATGTAGAAGTATATTACAGTGAGAGAGAGAGAGTTTAATTTGCATGGGTGTATGGTGCAACCACATATGCCATTTGTGCAGTGTTTCATGGAATGAAAGTGGATGGTTCTTGGGATTTGCAGTGTGCAACAATGGTTCACATAAATGAGGGCAGCATCTTTTACAAGGTAAGATCAGAGTTGTCTTCAAGAGGTGCCAGTGTTGGTTAGAGGTTACATTAATGCATACTGCATACATAAAATGTTGCATTTCAATTTTTCTTTCTTTTTTTTATATTTTAATCATTAAAATTGTAGCACAATACAATAATTAAGAAAAAATTAGTTCAAAGGACCATTGAGAGATACAAATAAAAAATACCAATTATTTTTAAATTATCAACAAAAAACCAAATAAATTGATATTTAACTATTTAGAAAAATCTAAGGTTTTGAAAACCAAATCGCCAGTCATTGAATTTTGGTAGAGTTAGAGGAGTTTCAAAAGTTTAAAAATTGAATCAGAAGTTCAATCAGAATTAAATGAGATATAATAAAATAATATATTTATATATAAAATATTTTTTAAAAAAATAAGAGTAAAGAATCATTTTTGTCTTCAACGTTTGGGGTACTTAAATCCTATTTGTATCCCTAATATTTAAATCGTTCTATTTGTATCTCTAACGTTTGTAAAAGTGATTCAATATTATTCTGCCGTCAATTACACATCATGAGGGCTTTAGTTTGAGTTTTAAAAATCTCTTCTTGAAGTTAAAATACAAATGTCTGAGATAGTGGGATAAAATTAATGATCTACTCTGAAAAATAGCTCATCAAATGTTGAAACTAATTCCTATAACATTTACATAATTCACTTTTCTTGAGACATAATTGAATCTAAACATAAATAGTAGGTATAATATTAAAATCGAACACATCCAAGTGAGACCTAATTGATAATGAATACATTCAAGTGAGAATAATTGAAAAATATAATCTAATTTGTTAGCATAATTGATAGTAGGATAAAATTGAATCACTTTTATAAATGTTAAGGATACAAATAGAACGATTTAAACGTTATGGATACAAATAAGACTTATCCAAACATTGGGAACAAAAAAAATATAACTATTTTAAGTTTTATTATTTTAAATTGATTGACCGTAAAAAAATCAGACTAGTTTGATCCATTAATCAATCTTTAATTAATTTTTCTTGTCTTTTAATTAATTTGCTGTCAATCTATTTTTTACCTTAACTGAATCGGGTTAATAGCCAATTTCCATTAACCTAGTTGAACTGCTAGGTTCTCAAAATTAAATCATGGAAAAATCACAGTAAAGTGAGGATTTTAAACAACAACGTAACATTAATAGCTATAATAAACATCAAACGAATGATCATCAACACTGTGAATTGTTTCCGATCTATAATAATGGCAGAATTTTAAGAAATATAATTGCTAAAATTGATTATTTTAGCTTAAATATATAGCTAGTATACTTTTAGATAAAATATAATAATTAAATTAAATAATTGAAATCCAAGGATAGATATACTTGAAGCACATGACAAAAAAGGTAAAGACTATGATAAACTATAGACAAAAACATTAAAACACCTAAGATCAGCAATGATATGGAATCACTCGTCTCAATTTGATAAAAAGTACTTGAATTTCTTTCTATTCATTGGAGGATTATTATTTAAATTCCAATTCACGTCGAACCTTTCCACAACCAATTAACAACCACGAAGGCACTCCCTCAATTCCTTCGGGTTATTTTGATACCGACTCCAACATAATTCGGCACACTCTTGCACACTAGATTCAGCATAATGATCACTCCAACCTCTCTTAGGAATAGTGTTAAGAAATTTAGCATTTACACAACAAATAATTATTCCAATTATTAATATTACGTATACACTTATCATAATGTTCGTACCCATTTGTCTCTCTTATTTTTTACTTACAATTACATGACGAGCTTTTATATAGGCTTATAAAATCGTTCCTTGGTATATTATTATATGTAATAATTTAATAATTATAGATGCAAGGCACCGATATAAATAAAATAAAAAGTCTCATTGTAGCAAATTGATGTTGTTCTATAATAGTTTATTAGTTACGTTTGATTGACTCTTCAATTCTTCGAAAATTATAATTATATAATAATTATTTAATTTTACGTAAAATTTTGATTTATTTTTAAATGCTCTTT
>NC_029777.3:106136673-106145532 GCF_000817695.3 Arachis duranensis
AGTGTTGCTTAAATGAAAAAGAAGAGTTAATACTCAAAATCGTTCCTAAAAGATACTCCGATCTTTATTTTAGTCTTCGAAAGAAAAAGTTAATCGAAATCGTCCCTGAAAGATACACGACTTGGTCACGTTACGTGTCACGTTAAGTGCCACGTGGCACATGATGACGTGGTGGGTGCTGCCACGTGTCACGAGATAATTGATTGTCATGTCAGATAAGTGACACTGGCACGCCACGTGTCAGGTCAGTGACAGGTGGCATGCCACGTGTCATTTGACATGTAAAAAAGTTATTTTTAATCAAAATAGTATTTAAAAGTTTAAACGGAAGTCATTTTCATCTCTAAAATTTTAAAAAATAATCAAATTAGTCCTTATATAATTTTTTTCTTGATAATATTAAATTTAAAATATTTTTTGATACTACTAATTTTAATAGAAATGTAATTGACAAACAAAAAATTAGTAATTGTATCTTTTCTTCTTAAAAATTTTGTCAATAAAATGATCTCTCTCCTTTAAATCTTCTCAAAATCTCTCTTATTCTTTTCTATTCTAAAATCTTTTTCTTACATTATCACATTTTGCTATAATATATATATATACTCAAAATTGAATGTATATATTTGTTAATCTAAACAAAGTTATATGCTCAAAATCAAAATTTATTTATTAAAAGAAATTATATAATCTATCTCAAACATATAAAACACACAAAAATTATATAATCTTTCACAATTATAAATTGAAACTAATTAAATTTAGAAAGTTCTAAGAAAAATTGAATTTCTTTTCAAATTCGTTATTTAGAAAAAGTAAAATGACACTCCTTCGACCCTTGAATAGCATCACTTATAAATTTAGATGTGATAATCACGTAATTAGTATAATAATTTCGTTTGTGCTATTTTATATTTGTTTCTTAGCTTGTAAATATTTAAAAAACAAAGAAAAGATTTGGATCTCTTAATAGATCTATTTGACTCAAACTAAAATAATTTGACAACTAAGATATTAACGCTGGTAACGAATATATATTATGACCAGATTAATATTTTTTTTAGTACTTTCATATAGTTAAAAATATTTAATATTTTGTGTGTTTCATATGTTTGAGATAGATTATATCATTTTTCTTTTAATACATAAATTTTGATTTTGAGCATATAACTTTGTTTAGGTTAACAAATACATACATTTTAATTTTAAGTATATATATATATTCTAGCAAAATGTGATAATGTAAGAAAAAGGTTTTAGAATAGAAGAGAATAAGAGAGATTTTGAGAAGATTTAAAAAAGAGAGATAATTTTATTGACAAAATTTTTAAGAAGAAAAGATACCATTACTAATTTTTTGTTTGTCAATTACATTTTTATTAAAATTAGTAGTATCAAAAAATATTTCAAATTTAATATTATCAAGAAAAAATAAAAAAAATATATAAGGACTAATTTTGATTATTTTTAAAATTTTAGGGATGAAAATGAATTTTTAAGGACTATTTTGATTAAAAATAATTTTTTTACATGTCAAGTGACACGTTAACCAATCATCTCGTGACATGTGGCATCACCAACCACGTCATCATGTGTCACGTGGCACTTAACGTGACACGTCATCATCCAACTGATGGAAGGGCTAACGTGACTAAGTCGTGTATCTTTCGAGGACAATTTCGATTAACTTTATATTTTGATGACTAAAATGGAGATCGATGTATCTTTTAGGGATAATTTTGAGTATTAACTCTGAAAAAAAATTAAAAAAAAAAGAGATCGGATAAATTTAGAATTTCAAAATTTAGTAAGAGATAAATGTGAAAAAAATTTATCTCATATCTATGTCTTAGTATCTCAACTTTAAGATGATATATAAATTAATTTTTATGTATTTGTGTTCATTTATGTACTCCTGTCTCTTAAAAGTTTGTGTATCAAAACCTAACACTAAAACATGTGTTAGCATATTCATGTTTTTGGTCAACATAATAATTGGTCATAGTTGTTACCTTGTGGCACAAAAGAATTGATATGTATCTTTTTCCTCTCTAGTGCAAAGCGTTTTTGAAAGAAGCTAGGGGCATTTGCCTCAATTAAATAGACTTCTTTTATGCATATTGATTGCTACATAAATGTAGCCAACTACCTTGGCCAAAGATCGATGACAGGTAACTACGTGCAAAAATGAAGTTAGATTAGTGTAATAGTTAATTTATTAGTTTGCGTAAATAAATATAAAAAAATTAAATTTAATAGGTTGCTAATCCCGTGGTTCATTAATCTGATTAATCAACTAATCTTGTAATTAATTAGAGCTTCCATTGATCACATTCTTGAAGGCCAAACGCTAATTAATTAGAGCTCTTATTGGTATTCATAAACTTGTTATGAATTAGAATTTTATGATGTTACGTGTACATTAAAATTAATTATTAGTATAAAATATATATTAAAAATAAATTAAATTATACATATATTTATACATAAATATATTAACAATTAATTTTAGTAATTAATTTTAGTCTGCAAATAATATTTTTGTTATAACAAATAAAACCATTAATCACATTCTTAAATGGCCAAACCCTAGTTAATTAATTTGAGCTCAATATCTTACTTTTTATATACAATGTCTTTTTTTTTTCTAAATCTAAAACAAATAAACATTATCACACATGAATATCTTACTGTGTCTTAATATCCAACCCGCGGAAGGGCACATGCGGTATGCTTTAATTTCTCCTCCTTTTTGCTGATAAGGTTGGGAGTGTATCAGTGTATGTCCATCCTCCCTTTGACTCTCGTGGACTTTCAACAGAAAATATAATAAGAAATAATTAATAATTGATTGTGAATATACCATCATATGTACCATCGAATTGAGTTTGCAGTAGGTGAATTTGGTTTCTTTGCAATGCTCTTGACTTTGAGCCATCTGGATCTTATTTTATTTTATTTAAAAAAAAGAGAGAAATGCTGTCATCCCATGCTGATGAGAGTCGTAGTTATAATTTTCCGACTACTTAAAATAATTATATTTTTAATAATAAAAATCCTATTTTTTTTTTATTAAAAGTATGAAATATTTGAACTCGGTTTATCTAATTTATTTATGAATTTTACAAACAAGTATTCTAAAAATACTGGTTAAAATTATTACTTATGTTAGTTTTCTAAGAATTTACATTTTTTATATAATAAGTACTTTAGAAATTCAAAACTTTTAATTTTTTGATACAAACTTTTTAATTTAAAACTTATTATTATTGCATTACTATTAATTTTGAGTTTTCTAACATTACAATTTTAGCCAAGTGACTAATAAAAGAAAAAAAATTCATAAGAATAATGAGTAAGGTTTGTTAATTTTAATATCTTTGTATAAATGAAAGTTATAATTTAAACTATTATATACATGACAAAGCATACCTGCAAAATTATGATGAACCTAAAGTACTATATATTAGTTGGCGAATTATTATTTCATGTGTCAAAAACTTTACAAGGAATCAGGGTCTAGTAAATATTTTATTATTTAACTACCAACTTGCACTTGGAATTTTGTTTTGGTCTTCGTCAATAGTTGCATGCTTAACCCCAGTAGCGATATCATATAATTAATATATAAGATACTTTATATATGAATACCTAAATTAATAATCTAATAATTTTAAAATAAGGGATTAAATTAATATATTAAAATAAAACCATATTAAAATAATAGAGTCCAAATATTATTTAAAAAAGTTTTCTAAAATCAATATCACTTTAATTTTATATACCTATGTTTTTTTTATATATATATATAGCACTTTCCTGGCACTTTCAAAATTCGGGAGAAAAAAGGGGAAAACATATCCCACTGAATTTTCAATAAAAAGTTGCACCGCTTTAAGGATGGTTTCTTCTTTCTTGCACACAGATTTTGAAGGCATGTGATTAAATATATAGGGGACCGTTGCTCTTGGAACCAGCGTACTGAGTTGGAAAAATTATCACGTAATAATATTTATTATTATTTTAACGTGTTTTATTATTTTTAGCTAAATTTTTTTTAACCCATTATTATTAGGTAAAAATTCAGATGAAGTCGACTTCACGTAAAGTTGATACCTGAGAGATCTAAGAGTTATTAGATAAAAATTTAGTCAATGAAGTCAAATCATCTGACGACCCTCAGATATTAATTTCACGCATATGAGTTTTCACCTTATTATTAGTATAAATTATTTCATATAGTGGTTCGTTAAATTCTATTTCATTTTTTATACAACTAGAGAAGTAATAAAACTAAAAGTAAAATATCTTAATAACACTATATATAGTAAATAATCTAATAAGTATGCAATAATAATAAATATTGATCAAATTTAAAAATTAAAAATACATATTAAATCCAAATAAAATAACTATTGTCATATATAATGATAGAAACATACAATTATTTTTCACTTGAGTGGTACTGGTCCATTTCTCATGCACTTTGGTTGAACAAAAATTATATGACAGTAGTTGATGGCATACATATATAAATTGAAATGTTTTAAAACGTGTGATATATATAAAAACAAGTCAATTCTCCCCTAATTGTATGTTTAATAGAAGTTTATTTCCTGGACTTTGACCTTCCTCCATCTTACATAATCCATTTCAATCTCTCACTCCAAATTATACTAATTTTGATGGCACAGTATCTTCTGTTTTATAATTTGATGGAAACTCAGGTGCAGTCGACTTCACGTGAAGTTAATAAGTGAGAGTCGTTAGATAATTTGATTGATTTGACTAAATTTTTATCTAATAGCTCCCAACTATAAACTTCACGTGAAGTCGACTACAGTTGAGTTTCCACCTTATAATTTATTAGAGGTCAATATTTTTAGTGAAATAATAGAAAATTCATTAACATTATTATTTAATTTTAATATAAGATGAATAAAAAATATTAATTATTTAATAATTTTTATTATCATCTGCTACTATCACATACAGTTTCATAATTTTGGACAAATGTCCTGGTAATTATATTTTTATGAATAAATAATATATGTTTTTCTAATCGATCATGCTCTTAAGAAAACAGAAGAAAATATAGATAACAATTCTGTTTTTTGGTTTTCGTTTTGTAGCACTCTTCTAGCGAAAATTAAAGCACAGTAGGCACAAAAAAGGCAAGCTTATCAGTTGGTCAACTAGTCCAATTAAGTAATCGCTATAGATGCATGCATATATATAACAGGCGAAATCCAAGGCACCTAACATTGTCACTATCTTTCTCTGTCACTATATGTATAAAGAATTAACCTTATTAATAATCTAAAATTTCAATTTATGCAATGTAGAAATTAGCAAGAATAGTTCAGTAACTCGTTTAAATAAATGTTGAGAATTTAAATTTTATTTTATATAAATAGTAATTTATTGGTTTTTTTTATTTTTAATATTAAAAATTAAGTATAGATATCCTTTGCTGAACAGGAATGTAAACAACGCAGGGCTTGAGTAATGTAGCTCTTGTTAGCTGTCATCCTATTGTTCAAAAACGTAATACGTTGTTAATTTCTTTGGATATTGGACCTTAGGTTGTTAGGTTTTTACTCTGATATCCATTATATAACAAATTTGAAAGTAAATATTAAATTTCATAACAAAGACAAGAAGCATTAGTCCATTAAAAGGGCAGGTCAGTGTATATATATGCACTAATGCACAAACCAGATTGATATATAATAATTAATAACCGATAGGAACGAAGTTTTACAATATATATAGGATTATGGACTCATTCTGAAAGTTTTACATTATAGTTGGCGTATTATGATCGTCATGAGGAGCATTATGGGGTGTAGTCCTGTATTGGTATGTATGTGCGAAATACAAGAATGAGCAGAAATTGAGAAGGCTGAATGCGGTTAGAAGCCAGTAAAAGTAATCAAACCTGGCAGTATTGATGTTCTGTGAGAGCCAGGAGCGGGAGCCGTTGTGAGTAGTAGTGGCGGATTTGACGATGGTGTTGATGATGGTGGCGGCAAAACAGCCTAAGCCACCAGCAAGAGCAGCATATGCAGAGCCAATGCTCTTCATGGCATCGGGTGCCTCCTCGTACAGAAATTCCAGAAGCCCCACGATGCAAAACACCTCTGCCACTCCAATCAGGCAGTACTGTATGAGAAGCCAGTAGGCGCTTAAATTCGGCATCGGCGTCAGGAAGCTCGATTCGAATCCATGCTGTACTGCATACTCTCTTCGATATTTCTCGAAGACTGCTGCCCAGGCAACGGACACGATGGAGACGGCAAGGCCGATACCCACTCTCTGGAGCTGAGAGGCGCCGTGGGGGTGGCCGGTGATGCGGCGGAAGAGGGGGACGAAGAGGGAGTAGTAGAGAGAGAGGATGAGGAAGATGCTGAGGCCAGGGAAGACGGGCATGCATGTAACGGGAAGCTTGAGATGGCCCAAGTGGGTGTTCATGGTGTATGCTTGCTGCACTGAGAGTGTCAGATACTCTGTTAGCACCACATTCAGCATTATTGTGGATGCTGCTATTGGGATCAGCCGAATGAGGATCTTGACCTCTTCCACTTGCGTCACGGTGCACAGCCTCCACGGGCTGCACCCATCTTCCTTCAACTGCAGAGCCGCCTTGTCGAGAAAGCTGAAGTGGTCGGTGTGAGGGATCTTTCTGCTTCCCTTGATGGCAGAGTGGGAGCCGGGGAGCTCGTAGAGGCCAACGAAGCCCCCGCTTCCAAAAGGAGCGTTCCTCTTTCTGAATGCAGCAACCAAGACCTGAGCCACCCTGGTGAGGGGGCTGCCACCAGGGAGCCTGTGCCTGTACAAGGGGGTCCCTATGAAGAAGAGCATGTTGGACAATCCCATTGCTATTGCCAGACATCCAAAGGCCGCTCCCCACCCATGCTTCATCTGGACATACACCACCACCGTGAAGGCCACAATTGCACCCACCGTCACCGACAGATAGAAAAAGTTGAAGAACCTATCCAGGTGTGCCTTGTAGTTCTTGCTCCTCTCGTCGAACTGGTCTGCTCCAAATGATGACACGCATGGCCTTATCCCTGCCGCTCCAAACGCCGTCATGTACAGCACCGTGTACAGGTAACTCATCTGCCATGGCTTCGCAGCCTCGCACTCCCCTAACAGCAGCGCCAGCTGCTCACATCCCTCTTGCTTGGGTGTAAATATCGTCATTGTTGCGCACAATGTTATTCCCGCCAAACCCGCCAGATAAATGCTAGTGAAGATGGCTATTGTCCAGTATCTCCCCAGATACGCATCTGCTAGAAAACCACCCAGTACCGATGATGCTTGAGATATCCCTAAGAAGTTGTTCACTGCATTCGATGAACTGCTGAAGGGTCTGTGCATCACGTAGAACATGAACGCCACCATGTTCACTGATAGCCCGAAATATGCCATTCTTTCTGCCATCTCATTCCCTGCACCCTCGCAAATTAATCATATTATTATTATTATTAAATACATACACATCATAGCACTCAGAGCAGAGAGCAATTACCAAAGATGAACAAGGCAGCAATCCAACCACCAGTCTTAGAAAGGTCAACAATGGATTTGCCATGGATATCGACCGGTGTAGATCCAGCTGGTGTTGAGTAGCCGCGACCAAATGCCATTCTTCTATCCTCAGACTCAATGAAGTGAATCCCCAGCTTCTTCCTGCTCGACATTGGTGTCCCCAACCTCCCTCCCTCCGCCGGTGACCTGATCTCCGACGAATCCATCACCAGAGATCAGACTGTGTGACCTGTACAACACTAGATGGATAGATAGATTCGATACCTTACAGCTTCATCCATGATATACATTTTCCATTTTGTTTTTCTTCTTAACACCAGTACAGTTGTGGAAGTCGCCGTGTATTAAAGGTTGCTCAACTAACACGTGAAGATGCGTGGAAACTGGCCATGCTCAATAAATGATGAGCATAGTAACATAAGTGGAAGCCATTAAATGTCTTCAATTTATGGCCACCTGCTCTGGAGGCTTATATTATATAATTAATTATTGCATATATGCCCCTCTCCTTGAGACCTTGACTCCTTGTGTGTGGGTGTTATCTCCAACTCTTATTATTCCACACTTCGGGTTCCATCAGCATGAAAATATGGATACACATAAATTATTCCCTCCTTCTCAATTGGGAGGTTGGACATTTGACTTGACGGAATATAGATTTTATGTCTATTAATTATTCGGCTTCAATGGTCGTCACAACTGCATACCACAGCTACTGATCAACTAATTAGTATTTCAACCATGTCGGGTGTGTATTGTCCAACCACTTGATTAATAAAATACATATTAAAATATAAAATATAATTAAAAACAAATTAAATATTATATATTTATATATAAATATAATAATTGATTTAATAATTAATTTTTAATATATATAATATTTTATGTTGTTAGTTTAAAATTATTTTTTATTTTATTAATATTTTAAAATTTAATTTAATTATAATAATTAACCTATAATACTAATATAAAAAATAATTAATCCTTCGTAACAAAATGGCTCACTTGTTATGAAAACGCCTAACACTTCTCTATGGTTGTGTTTAAATGCACTAAAGAGACCAAAAAAATCAATATCACATTTTATAATATGTTTGATTTAGGAGACAGAAATAAAATACATATTTATGTTGTTTAGTTAAATTTATGTATAAGTCTCCACTAATAAATACATATAAAGATACAAAATTTAGAGGTTATTTTAATAATTTTTTTATTCGTAATATATTTTATAAATACTAAAATTTGTCATTCTTTTATCAACATCATAGCTTCATCTTCTTTTTCATTTTGATCAAT
>NC_029777.3:106145557-106202392 GCF_000817695.3 Arachis duranensis
TTTTGCGCAATCAATAAAAAAAAAAAGCTCATTCAATTTGGTGCCTTTTTTTCTTTTTTTTCTTTTTTTTTTCTTAGAGTAAAAAAGATAAAAAAAAATAAAGAAAATAAAGAAAATATGAAACTTATCTAATTTGATATCATTCCTTCTTCTTCGTCGTCTGTGTTGTCTTGACGTGATCATTTCTAAAGTTTGTCTTCCTCCTATATTTACTAGTGTCATAACAGGAGAAGTAAAAGTAAAAAAAATAAAAAGACGAAGGAGATGAAAGAAGAGTATAAAAATAGAATAAAAAAAATGGAAGATTAAAAAGATAAAAAAAAGAGTATAAATATAAAGTGAAGAAGATAAATATTAAACTAGTTGGACTTTGATAAAAAAGATTAAAGAAACACAGAAAATAGTTTTTTTTATTATAAAATGAGATTTAATCGAAAAAATTTTAATTTAAAAAAATCAAAAAATATATAATGTCTTTTTATTAAGTATTTAATTAATTTTATTTATTTTTTCAAATACAAATTAAAGATATTTAACAATTTTTTATCTATTTTTTCTAAATATAATACAAAAATATAAAAAAATTAAAAATAATCTCTGTTTTTTCTTTATATTTTTGTTTTTATAATTTTTATCTTAGGCATAATATCTAAACATAGTCTATATGTATAAATTCTTGGTCTAGCATTATCTAATGGTCAACTGAGTCTTTGTTCATATGTACGTGTACTTTATGGAACTGCTCACATTATTCCCATTGATCCTGATTAATTTATGTGATACCATTTGACAACTTAGACAAATCATTGAATAGATAATTATCTAACTTTTTCGTTGTTTTCTATTCCAAGTTGCAAAAGGCGTTATAAATTATACTATTTGATGACCCCACATTAAAATCATTACTACTCTAGCCCCAGCCACCACCTATTATTTAAAATTAATCTTAATCATATGATAAGATTAAAATTTAGCGGTTTACCCTTCACATATACATAACACATACACATACACAATACACTGATCCCAGTCTTGAGCATCTAACTAGTTTGTGTGTCCCTGCTTAGATGGTTTGTGACAAAAAAAAAAAATTATTGACCAGCTGTGAGTACCTTTAGGAAGAAAATGAATTTAATTAAAGAAGTTATCCTTTTAGGAGATTGAAGGTCTCTAACAACCACCTTAGATCAGATTCACTTGTGAAACATAAGAATTTTGCCCAACTAAAATGTTGACATGAAAATCCTCTCCATTTATGGCTTCTAGGATGAAGAGTGTTAGAGAATTAATAAATTTTATGATTTGTAATTATCAATTAATTATTATTAATATTTTTAATAGTGTAAAATTATATTTAATAGTCTAAAATTATTCACTTTTTTTTTAGTAGTTAAATACTAGTTAAATTTTAATACATTTTTTTTTACTAATTAAATATTAACAAAATTTTAATAAAATTATTATTTATAGACTTTTTCATATTATATTATTCAAGGGTCAACTAAGGGACACAGTCATTAAGTCCATCATCTATTGTAACCACTTTCCACTCACAAAAAGGCCTGAATTTTCCTATTTATTTATGAAGTAAATCTTAATTTGTTGTTTAGTAATTTACTCATATTTTCTCCTCAACAATTTCATCTTCACAATATTTTTACACACTTCAATTTCATTCATCAGTTCAAATGTACTCCTTTTTAGAAATATAATTAGGTTATAAAATGTTCGATTAAAATCGTATTTTACCAATTTAATTAATCATTATCGAAGTCCTTTGCAGAAAAAATTCCACTTTATCCAAATTAATTATTACTGAACAAATCTCTAAATTAAAAATAAAAATTCGTCTCTACGACAATTTGAAAAGAAAAATTTGTCCTTGCTAGTCTTTTCACGTATACACATAGCTCTATGTGGAAGCAAGCGGTGACATTTAAACTCTTATTTGGTTAAAAAATCAAATAAACATGCCATTCAAAAGGGGTCTAAGACACTAATTTTTTTTAGCAGTGAATATGAATTTATCTGATTAAATTTTTTATTAGAAATGTTAAGTAAAATAAAAGAGATAATAAGAGATGAATTCTTTATCACAAAAATTGTTAGCGACTATAAATTGGTTTTCATTGAATTATTTAAATGTCCACAACAGAAAGAAAGCAAGCTAGCTTGTGTGCAAGTTCCACTCCTTGACAATTTCACTGAAAACCTATGAAACACGGACACTGACACTGACATAGGATACACATAATATGGGACGACATGGGATACGCCAACACGCGAATTTTAAAATTTTATAAGACACGGAAACACGCATACATATAAAATATAAAGTATTTTTTAGATAAAGCGTAATGATATTTTGATATTTTATTGATATTAAAATATAAATTAATTTTTTAATTATTTTTAATATCTTATTTTAATTATATCATTTAAAATATTTTTTGTTTTAATAAATAATAATATATATTATATCTAAATTTATTTTAAGAATATATGTTAAGAATAAGAGACACACGGACACGTGATGGTATTTAAGTGTGTCCAAATATGTCCGAAAATTTTTTTTTTATTTTTTATTAAGATACGGTTAGACACTGCAGACACGTGTGTCAAACGAGTGTCGATGAATATTCAAAATGTATCCAATACGTGAACACAATAATTCAGTATCCGTGCTTTATAAGTGAAAACAAAACATACCATACATCTCTCAACATTATTGATGTCACTACATGTCACTGGAGACAAAATAAACCCTTGTTTCTTAGTACTATTTCTTGTTTTTCTTGGCAAATCTGGCAAAGGCATCCACTGATTATAGAAGCTCTGACAATTCATTTAAAAATTATTTTTTAGAAATTAATGTTTTGAAATTATTAAAAAAAAAACCTTGACTCATATTAATATCTTTTACTAATTACTAACTAAATTAAAGCATTAAATTGGTTTTTACTTTTTAGAGATCAACTATATTTGTGTGACCTTTTAAAGACCAATTTCATCTTCTTAATTGAGATAATTATATAACATGTTTATCTATTATTTAAGGAAAATCTTATCTTTTCGTAATCATTTTAACATTACCAAGATTTATTTTATATTAATATGTATTCTTTTTATTTTAGACTATTATTTTAAAATAAATTATATATTTCACAGTTACATTTTATTTATGTCATAAAAGTGAATAATACGTAAAATAAAAAATTATTAGATTAAATAATATCTACATAAAATAATATAAATACGATGATGTTACGTAACCAAATTATTTTAGTAACAAGTTTAATCAAATTAGTCGAATAATTTATTGACACAATAAAAATCAACTGAAAAAAAAATACATAACAAAAAAAATTAAATTAAATTAAAAATAACTTATTCAACTAATATTTTTAAAAAAAAAAAATTAGATGCTTACCATTAATAGTACTAGTCGGTGCCACCGATTTGATCATAGCAATAAGTAAGACATTCCCTTAACTTCCTTGATATATAGGGATACTGAGTCCAGCACTTGCTTATACACTCCTTCGCATCAAATGCAATAATATAATAATATGGAGTCCAACTTCTTTCTTCTTCAGGAATAGTATTATCAAATTTCGCAATAACTGAACAAATAACTATTTCAGTTATCAACATTATTACAATTGCATTTGTCACTATGCTCTTAGCCATATCTCTCTCTCTCATCTCTTAGTTTTTATTTGGAGACCAGGCCAGATTTTTATAGAGACTTAAAATCTTGCCTGATATTATTATATGAAATATGATTTTAGAATTAGGATATTCCTCGCTTAATAGTTTAATTTGTACCCCCTCCTCAAACTATAAGATGCAAAATCACCAATATAAATTAAAGAACTTTTCGTTGTAGCAAAGTAGTGTTGTTTTAGATTAGTTTATTATCTCAATTAAGCTTAATTTACTCTGAGTAAACACCCAATCCGGTCCTCGTCCATTTTCACGAAGGACAAATCCAAAAAAAAGGGACACTTCGACCCTCAACCTTTTTATTATGGGACAATATGGTTCCTCTGTTAAAAAATTTATTAAATAATAATAAAAATTAATTTTATGGGGGTTTTATTTGTATTTTGTGGGGGGTTTTAAACCTCCACAAACTATTAATAACTTTGTTTTTAAAAAATTCCTTCATGAATGATGGTTAAGTGAAGAAAAACTATTGATAGAAAAGATGCCACAAAATAAAAGTAATTATAGTATAATACCTTTTAAAGGAAAAAAATAACATGGAATAAGAAATAAAAGAAGAAAACTTTAATGTTGATAATATTGGTATTGGTGATGATGACGGTAGAAGAGATAATGATGATGATAAAATATGGTTACACAATAAAAATAATAGAAGTAAGAGTGATAATAATGAGGATGAAAAAGATAATGGTAGTAGTGGTAGTAATTGGTTATATTGTTGAAAAGATTTTTGTGGGGGTTTAAAACCCCACAAAATACAAATAAAACCCTCCACAAAACTAATTTTTATTATTATTTAATGAATTTTTTAACAGAGGGACCGTATTGTCCCAAAATAAAAAGGTCAAGGGTCGAAGTGTCCCTTTTTTTTGGATAGGGATCGCTTTGTCCTTTGTGAAAATGGACAAGGACCGGATTGGGTCTTTACTCATTTACTCTTGAAGTAGTCAACCTTTCAAAAACAATGATTTGCGTAAAAACTTGTAACATTATACATACTAGAACGAGACCCACGTGTAGCGCTAAAAGGTAAATTAATTATACTATATAATATATTTTAATATTGTTATTTAGAGATTGATTAGATAATATGCAATTATATTTACTAATGTTGAATTTAAAATATTTTATATTAAAAATATTTTATAAAATATTTATTTAATAATTTATATATAATTTTAATATTTTCTAATGTTACATCATTATAAAATAATTTATAGAAAAAGCTGAGCTTTGCGAATTTATGACGACTTCAACTTTGGACTACGGGAATGAGGAAAATTATTATATATAGCAATACCGCTGCTGTTATAGCCCCTTATCAATAATCGGCTAGAATTCTATAACCATCCCAATTTTTTGGTGCGTTTAATTGCAAATTAAAAGAAGAAAAATTGAAAAATTTGTTTCAACAACATACTCAGAGAAAGTAATAGAGTGGCGGACAGATTGGCAAGAATCAATGCTGAATCTGAGCAAAATGGCTAAAACTCATTATATATAAGATGGGTATCAACTTTTATAAATTATAAAAAGAGAGATAAATAAATTGGATATGATTATGCTACACGGTTCTAAATACAAATATAAAATATATATTAACAGATTCCTAAACCAAGAGTATAGTGTAATAAACTACAAGATTTTAGAAGAATTACAATAACAACAAAGCCTTATCCCATCTTGCAAATACTCATCATAGCATCCATTCCTTTTTAAGAGCCGGCGTTCCGATGACCCCCACTTTGCGATACTTCACTCAGTGGCACTTCATTTGACCTTTTACCAGTCAGAACCTTCCAAAAGTAGTTTTTTTGTTGACCAATTCTCAATGATGGACATACCTTAAGAGAATTATCATCATAAAAACTAGTTTATTTGATGGGAGAATCCAAAGTCTTATAAGACTCTTTTTTAGATATTGGTCCTGCGAAACTCATAATATATAATATATCTAAGCAACATGTTGGGATCACCAATTCCCTCATATCAATCAAATATGTTGTTTATTATTGAAGGCAACATTGCAAAACAAGGTAAGGTTGTGCTTTGGTTATTTATGCAGAATAATGTGGGAAAACAGCCTAAGTCCAATCGCAACTTTGTTGGTTCGTTGTGATTAATCTTTTATTATGTACTATAAAATAAAAGGAAAAATGAGACCAATCATTAATTATTAGTCAATCTTAGTTTTCATCGATTTGCTTCACTATCTTAGAAAGTATTATATCCACTTTCTTGTTTTAAACTTTGGCTTTAGTTTCACAAAAGTGCTACATGCACGTAAAAAAAACCAATCATAAAGTATTCATATATAAATATACATGTCGTTTAACTTATTTTCAATATATATTTTATACGAGTAGTTAATTTTGATATAATTATTAATTTCATCTTGTGATTGTTACAATGTACATCAATGAATGATCCACCATGTTTTAAAGTTCTAATCTGCCATGTTATCCACAAAGCCTGTTTCCACTCTTGAATATTATTGATTGCACAATGGTTTCTTCTCTGCTTTTGCTTCTTCTTACCCTTTTCCCTTCAAATGTTCACCCATTAAATTTCAATATAACAAATTTCAGTGATGTTGAGAGTGCAAGCAAAGATATGGCATATGAAGGTGATGCCAAAGTTGCCAACGGGTTCATAGAGCTCAACAGGTATGACTACTATCGAACCGGCCGAGCCGTTTACAGCCAGCCTTTGCACCTTTGGGATTCATCTGCTAAGATTCTCACAGACTTCACAACCTCTTTTAGATTCACTATTCAAGGACCAGAATCCAATAGTAGTGATTATAATGTACTTGCTGATGGATTTGCATTCCACATGGCTCCTTTGAGTTTCACAACTCCACCCAACTCAGCTGGTGGCAATTTTGGACTATTCAACATTTCCACACATTTTGGAATACCCCAAAATCAAATGTTTATGGTGGAATTTGACACATTCCAAAATAAAGATTATGATCCTCTAGAACTAGAGCACCATGTTGGGATCAACGAAAATTCTGTCAAATCCATCAATTATACTAAGTTTGATATTGAAGGAAACATTGGGAAACAAGGTCATGCTTTAATTACCTATAATTCTTCTACCAAGAACCTTGTTGTGTCTTGGTCTTTCAATGGAGCTAGCACCCATACTCTGTCTTGTGAGATTGACCTCTCCAAAATCCTACCAGAGTATGTGACAGTTGGATTCTCAGCTGCAACTGGCCACCGCTCGAACACACAACACAACATTCATTCTTGGGAATTCAATTCGACTTTGGATTCCACCGATTCTGAGGTAAACAGAAAGAGGAGGCAAAAGAGGATCATAGAAATTGTTGCAATGACTTGCTTAATAATTGTATTGGTGCTTATGGTATATGTTTTTCTTATCAAGAAAAGAATTGCCAAGCTTCTACATGATGATGGCAACCCCAGACACAAAGTATCAGTCGCCAATGACTTGGACGAAGCATCACTACCTAGAAGATTCAAGTACAAGGAATTAGTTCAAGCCACCAATGAGTTCTCAAATGATAGAAAGCTTGGAAGTGGAGGATCAAGTCAAGTTTACAAAGGTTTTCTAAGTCACTCAGGACGTGCGGTCGCAGTTAAGAGGATTTTCGCTGATATTCAAGGAGGCGAGAAAATATTCATCAATGAAGTGAAGATAATAAGCCGTCTTATACACAGAAACTTGGTGCAATTCATAGGGTGGTGCCACAACAAACAAGAGTTCTTCCTAGTTTTTGAGTACATGCCTAATGGAAGCCTAGACACTTATCTCTTTGGAAAAAGAAGAGCTCTGCCTTGGGATGCAAGGTACAAGATAGCTTTAGGTGTGGCCACGGCGCTTCATTATCTTCATGAAGATGCAGAACAATGTGTGCTTCATAGAGATATTAAGTCTGCTAACATTCTATTGGACACAGATTTTAGCACCAAGCTTTGTGATTTTGGTATGGCAAAATTGGTAGACCCAAGATTGAAGACTCAAAGGACAGGAGTTGTAGGGACATATGGGTACTTGGCACCAGAATATCTCAATGGAGGAAGGGCTAGCAAAGAATCAGACATGTATAGTTTTGGGATTGTAGCTTTGGAAATTGCATGTGGAAGGAAGACTTACCAAGATGGAGAATATCATATTCCTCTAGTGAAGTGGGTATGGCAACTCCATGTGGAAGGGAATATTCTGAATGCTGCTGATGAAGGATTGAACAAGAATTTTGATGAACTTCAAATGACATGCTTGCTAATTGTGGGACTATGGTGTACCAACCCGAACGACAAGGAAAGGCCGAAAGCAGCACAAGTGATCAAGGTTCTTCAACTTGAATCGCCACTACCTGAGCTTCAACATGATATGCATGATCATCCTCTTCAAGCAACCATGGTGAAGTTTAGAACTTCTTTTCAATCATCATCCATTAGCAATAGCCTTGTTATTGATGGACGTTAGTGTCTAAGCAGAGATAAGATATTTCACTTGAAATGAAATTGCTTTGGTTAATATAAATCGGTGGTACAACTTATATATACAAATAATAAATAAATAAAAACTCCAATAACAGTGACACTATAACCTTTTTCTCAATTGCATACTCTATATTTTGGTTGACCTGTGTTTATATAAGGAAAAAGAAAAGGACACATCAATGATTAATAATATAATAATGGAGATTTATCATTGACTACCTCAAAGTCTTTCCCATGAAAACATTTTTGTAACAACCTTGTTGGCATCTAGTTTTTGGCTTATTAGCTTATTAATCTTCCACTTGGATGCTGTACCTGCTTTTCTAATTTTTGCATTTCCTTACCAAAAGGCTTATAAATCAGCCAATGCATATGGATATTACAGATCAACCCTGTTTCCAAGTTATGATCAAACATGTTAGCTACTTTAGTCTCTTTCCACTTCCATAACATTCTTTTTCTTCTTCTTTTCACCCTTTCCCCTTCAATACTTCACTCACTGCACTTTAATATAAGTAGCTTCAAAAATGTTGAGAATGAAAAGGACAATATGGTATTATATGAAGGTGATGCCATGCCTATTGAAGGGTCCATAGAGCTAAACAAAAATGACATCAATCGAGTTGGACGTGCAGTCTGTGGCGAACCTTTGCACCTTTGGGACTCATCAACCAAGGCTCTCGCTGACTTCTCAACCGGTTTCTCATTCACTGTTTCTCAACCAACTAACATAACCGCCGACGGCTTTGCCTTCTACATGGCGCCTCTTGGCTACCAAATTCCAGCCAACTCATATGGTGGCTCTCTTGGACTCTTCAACACAACTACAGAGTATGGTGTAGTACAAAATCATGTTTTTATGGTGGAATTCGACACATTTATAAATCCTGAGTTTGATCCCCATGAACATCATGTTGGGATCAATAGCAACTCTCTCAAATCCTTAACCTATGCTTGGTATGATATTAATCACAACAATGGCAAAAAAACTCATGCTTTGATTACTTATAATTCTTCCACCAAGATCCTTAATGTGTCTTGGTTTTTCAATGCTAGTAGCACCAACACATTGTCCTATGAGATTGACCTTATGGAAATCTTACCAGAGTATGTGATGGTTGGATTTTCAGCTGCAACTGGCCCTTATAATTTTGAGCGAAATGTTATTCATTCTTGGAATTTCATGTCAACTTTGGAGTCCATTGATTCTGAGGTAAACAAAAAGAAGAAGAAGAAGAAGAAGAAGCAAAAAATGGTTATAGTTGCAGTAGCTTCTTCAATTTTTTTAGTGCTGGTGATAGGTAGTGTCTATTGGTTGACCATAATCATCAAGAAGAGAAGAACCAAGCATGTTCGAGATGATAATCTCGGAGGAACATTGGTGACTTCAGATCTTGGCAAAGCATCTATACCTAGAAGATTTGATTACAGAGAATTAACTGCAGCCACTGATGGCTTCTCAGAAGATAAAAGGCTTGGAAGAGGAGGCTCTGGTGAAGTTTACAAAGGATTCCTAAAAGATTTAGGACGTTTTGTCGCTGTGAAAAAGATTTTCGCCGACTTTCAAAACTCTGAGAAAATATTCATCAATGAGGTGAAGATTATAAGTCGACTTATACATAGAAATCTGGTACAATTCGTAGGGTGGTGTCATGAGCAACGAGAGTTCTTATTAGTTTTCGAGTACATGCCTAATGGAAGCCTCGATACGCACCTCTTTGGCAGTAGAAGAACTTTGGCTTGGGATGTAAGGTACAAGATGGCACTAGGCATTGCCACAGCACTTCATTACCTTCATGAGGATGCAGAACAATGTGTGCTTCATAGAGATATTAAGTCTGCTAACATTCTATTGGACACAGATTTTAGCACCAAGCTTTGTGATTTTGGCATGGCAAAATTGGTAGACCCAAGATTGAAGACTCAAAGGACAGGAGTTGTAGGGACATATGGGTACTTGGCACCAGAATATCTCAATGGAGGAAGGGCTAGCAAAGAATCAGATATATATAGTTTTGGGATTGTAGCTTTGGAAATTGCATGTGGAAGGAAGACTTACCAAGATGGAGAATATCATATTCCTCTAGTGAAGTGGGTATGGCAACTCTATGTGGAAGGGAATATTCTGAATGTTGCTGATGAAGGATTGAACAAGAATTTTGATGAACTTCAAATGACATGCTTGCTAATTGTGGGACTATGGTGTACCAACCCGAATGACAAGGAAAGGCCAAAAGCAGCACAGGTGATCAAGGTTCTTCAACTTGAATCGCCACTACCTGAGCTTCAACATGATATGCATGATCATCCTCTTCAACTAACCATGGTGAAGTTTAGAAATTCTTCTCAATCATCACCCATCACAAATAGCCTTGTCAACGATGGACGTTAGTTTCATGTAAAAGAAATTGAATTAATCAATTTGGTGCAGCAAGTTTTCAAGTGGCTATTCAATATTGTGCATTTTCTAAGACAAGATAAGATATTTCACTTGAAAATGAAATTGCTTTTGCTAATGTGGTTATAAATCCGTGGCACAAGTTATATGATAAAAAAATATTTAAAAATAATTAAAAACTCCAATAACAGAGAGGTTTTAACCTTTTGTCAATTTCATACCACAATCTCTCCACAATTTCAAGCATCAATAGCTTGGTATTTTCATGTATCCTAATGTGAGAATCTAACTAACTAAGAGAAGGTAAGAGTGCTCGGTCTATTTACCTTCAACACTGCTTACTAGAGACACTAATTCAACATTCTTGGATTCTAGAGAGTGATCAATAGCTACCTTGGAGTCTAAGCTTTCCCTTCGATGAATCAGACCACTCGGATCAGCTCTAGGCAGCAAAAACAGCAAGCAAAGCAGACTGAGTCTCAGAATATTCCGAATCAAAATAGCTAACCAAAGGTTATCGAACCTTAAACACTGAAACTTTAATCTTTTCTCTATTACATACTCCATATTTTGTTGACCTGTGTTTATCTAAAGGAGAAAAAAAGGACACATCAATGATTAATAATATAATTGGGATTTATCATTGACTATCTTAAAGTCTTTCCCATGAAAACATTTTTGTCTCAACCTTGTTGGCATCTAGTTTTGGCTTATTAGCATATTAATCTTCCACTTGGATGCTTTGTATCTGCTTTTCTATTTTTTGCATTTCCTTACCCAAAAGCTTATAAATCATCCATTGATTATGGATATTACAGATCAACCCTGTTTCCAAATTATGATCAAACATGTTAGCTACTTTAGTCTGTTTCCACTTACATAACTGCACAATGGTTTCTTCTCTGCTTCTGCTTCTGCTTACCCTTTTCCCTTCAAATGTTGACCCATTACATTTCAATATAATAAATTTCAGTTCTGTTGAGAATGCAAGCAAAGATATGGCATATGAAGGTGATGCCAAAGTTGCCAACAACGGGTTCATAGAGCTCACCAGTTATGACTTCTATCGAACTGGAAGAGCCATTTATGGCCAGCCTTTCCACCTTTGGGATTCATCCACTAAGGTTCTCACAGACTTCACAACCTCTTTTACATTCACTATTCACGGATCAGAATCCAATGGTAGTGTACTTGCTGATGGCTTTGCTTTCCACATGGCTCCTTTGAGTTTCACAACTCCACCCAACTCAGCCGGTGGCAATTTTGGACTATTCAACATTTCCACACAGTTTGGCATACCCCAAAATCAAATGTTTATGGTGGAATTTGACACATACCAAAATAAAGATTATGATCCTCTAGATCTAGTGCAACATGTTGGGATCAACAAAAATTCCCTCAAATCCATCAATTATACTAAGTTTGATATTGAAGGAAACAATGGGAAACAAGGTCATGCTTTAATTACCTATAATTCTTCTACCAAAAACCTTCTTGTGTCTTGGTCTTTCGATGGAGCTAGCACCCATACTCTGTCTTGTGAGATTGACCTCTCTGAAATCCTACCAGAGTATGTGACAGCAGGATTCTCAGCTGCAACTGGCCGCCGCTCGAACACACAACACAACATTCATTCTTGGGAATTTAACTCAACTTTGGATTCCACCGATTCTGAGGTAAAGAGAAAGAAGAGGCAAAAAAGGATCATAGAAATTGTTGCAATGACTTGCTCAATAATTGTCTTGGTGCTTATGGTATGTGTTTGTCTTATCAAGAAAAGAATTGCCAAGCTTCTACATGATGATGGCAACCGCAGATACAAAGTAGTCGCCAATGACTTGGACGAAGCATCACTACCTAGAAGATTCGAGTACAAGGAATTAGCTCAAGCTACCAATGAGTTCTCAAATGATAGAAAGCTTGGAAGTGGAGGATCAAGTCAAGTTTACAAAGGTTTTCTAAGTCACTCAGGACGTGCAGTCGCAGTTAAGAGGATTTTCGCTGATATTCAAGGAGGCGAGAAAATATTCATCAATGAAGTGAAGATAATAAGCCGTCTTATACACAGAAACTTGGTGCAATTCATAGGGTGGTGCCACAACAAACAAGAGTTCTTCCTAATTTTTGAGTACATGCCTAGTGGAAGCCTAGACACTCATCTCTTTGGAAATAAAAGAGCTCTGCCTTGGGATGCAAGGTATAAGATAGCTTTAGGTGTGGCCACGGCACTTCATTATCTTCATGAAGATGCAGAACAATGTGTGCTTCATAGAGATATTAAGTCTGCTAACATTCTATTGGACACAGATTTTAGCACCAAGCTTTGTGATTTTGGCATGGCAAAATTGGTAGACCCAAGATTGAAGACTCAAAGGACAGGAGTTGTAGGGACATATGGATACTTGGCACCAGAATATCTCAATGGAGGAAGGGCTAGCAAAGAATCAGACATATATAGTTTTGGGATTGTAGCTTTGGAAATTGCATGTGGAAGGAAGACTTACCAAGATGGAGAATATCATATTCCTTTAGTAAAGTGGCTATGGCAACTCTATGTGGAAGGGAATATTCTGAATGTTGCTGATGAAGGATTGAACAAGAATTTTGATGAACTTCAAATGACATGCTTGCTTATAGTAGGACTATGGTGTACCAACCCGAAAGCTAAGGAAAGGCCGAAAGCAGCACAAGTGATCAAGGTTCTTCAGCTTGAATCGCCGCTACCTGCTCTTCCACATGATATGCATGATCATCCTCTTCAACCAACCATGGAGAATTTTAGAAATTCTTCTCAATCATCACCCATCACAAATAGCCTTGTCAATGATGGACGTTAGTTTTATGTAAAAGAAATTTAATTAATCAATTTGGTAAAGCAAGTTTTATAGGTTGGTGGGAGCTATGTTTTATAGCAAGTCCCTTTGATTTAAGGATGAAATATTCAAGTGGCTATACAATATTGTCTATTTTCTAAGCAGAAATAAAATATTTCACTTGAAAATTAAATTGCTTTTGTTAATTTGGTTATAAATCTGTAGCACAAGTTATATGACAGAAAAATATTTAAAAATAATTAAACTCCAACAATAGAGACATTTTAACCTTTTGTCAATCTCATGCCACAATTTCAAGCATCAATAGCTTGGTATTTTTATGTATCCTAATGCGAGAATCTAACTAACTAAGAGAAGGTAAGAGTGCTTGGTCTATTTACCTTCAACACTGCTTACTAGAGACACTAATTCAACATTCTTGGATTCCAAAGAGTGGTCAATAGCTACCTTGGAGTCTAAGCTTTCACGTGGAAGAATCAGAGCATTCGGATCAGCTCTAGGCACCAAAAACAGCAAGCAAAGAGGACTGAGTCTCAGAACATTCCGTATCAAAATAGCTAACCAAAGGTTTTCGAACCGTGTTCTCGTGATATTCAATACATGGAGCACAAATCCTCCAGCCCATGATGATGATAGAACTCCAACATTATCAATAGACATAAGCAAGGCAAAGAAGGTGCCTTCAATACCTGAGGGACAAAGCTTTGAGCTAAGCACAAGCATAGGCATCCATTTGAGCCTACTTGTCATTTGAGCTATGCTTTCGACTATCACAACAAAGAAATAGTCAGGTATACCAAAGTTGAGGTTCCATCTCAGGACCAGAACCAGATCAAGCATACCCGATAGACCATACAGCAACTGAGTCCAGAAGAGAACGTCTCGGAATGCATAATCCTTTAGAGCATATTGGTAAAGTATTGCACCCAAAAGGGATCCCACTGAACTGATGGAGAATATAAAACCAACACTTTCCTGCATAGGAAATGAAAGAAAAAGATTAGTGGCATGCTATACACTAGATATGTTAATTAAACTAGGTAGAATGAAGCTATAAATGAGCACAAGGATCTAATCTCCCAATTATCCTATTAAGTTAATACTAGTGACGGAGACAATTCTCACTTAATACTAGTGATGTTTGTGGAAATTCTTCCTATCATAAATTGATTTATCCTCCTAAGCTGTCATCCTTAACTTTCTCTTAATTACTAAATAGAAAAAGATTTGATTACTTTGTAAGATTCCAAGACATATATTATATCTACTTTGTTCTTTATTTACTAATTATGATGATTTTTAAAATGATATTGCATCACTTTTTGCATATAGGAAGAGTAGTCATGACAATACCTCAGAGAAAGCTGGTCCACCCTTTGAATCTGTATACCAATAGAACATTCCTTCAAGGATATTCAAACTCAATGCAAGGGATAAATACATGTATAAGCAAGGCCTCCAAACACTTTCGCTCTTCAAAGTAGTCCACATTGCCTTGCCAGCATCAATAAACTTTTGGTTCACCTATACACAACATGGGAAATCAGATTATCCATGTTATCCATGGAACAACATAAAGACTCAAAATTACTTTTGCAATGAAGTTTAGACATAGAGATATGTTATACCTGTCTGTAGGAAAAGTCGTGCATATGGGGTTCGTCAAGTAGAAAACCAAGCAAGATTAGAAGTCCAGATGGGATAGTCATCAAACCAAACACTCCCTATGAAGAAAGATCATGATACAATACAAGTGATGAAGTGCACAAAAGACAAGAAAAAACTGTGGATTTGATTTTTAAAAAATGAAAGGTTGAAAGAGCTAACCATAGGGCCTATAAGGTGAACAAAGATACCACTAATGGAGAATCCTAATAGTGCTCCAACAGAAGAACTGAAGGCACATAAACTCTGCATATCAGCAGCAAGTAAAGGATGAGCGATACTGTTCTGTGCCACACAGGCATCAATCGTCACATCTGCTATTGCCGCCCCAGCACTTCCAGCTGTTAATGACAAAAGTGCCAACACAAGATGCAGGTTTTCATGCAAGGACAACAAAAGCATTGCAATTACTCCTAAGAAACCTGCAATCAGAGAGGAGCAGAAAATCACATTGTTATGTATTGTAATGAACCAAATTCTCAGTCTCTTCACCAATCCTTGCAAGAAGCATTTATATCTGTAAAGCACCATGTTAATAGAATCACATGATGCAAATTTCATGGTTGTAAACCCTTCTAAAGTTGTCACAAGAGAAACCAACTTGTACTAAGGCTAGTGGTAAAATTCCAACTTAGAGGCAGCATCATACCACTCCTAAGGATATAATATGTCAACAATTCATTTCACCAGAGAAAGGTAAATACTTCAAATGATATCATTGCAACTCACAGGACTAGAATGTTGTGATTCATTTTCTGTAGTTAAATAGAGTATGAAAATGTAATGAACATGTATCTAAACTGCTTAGTTAAGTATAGTTAGGATAACCAAGATCAATTCAGTCAGTTACAAAATACATATTACTTTGGGTTGGTTCAATTAGGTAGGTGGTTATGATTAATTAGATGATTGGAAACATTTCTTGTAGTAGGCGGGTTACATTGTGGTAGAATGGTAATTTAGTTAGCATTTTCTCCCAAACCTTTCTTTAGTAATACCAAATGGTCCTTAATGGGTTCCTATAATAAGAAGTTTATCCACTGATACTAATACTATATATTATAAAGTTAAAACCAACTATGGGTTGGTTGAGTGGTAGGCAAGCTCATCCCCAATGATGGGACAAACCAATTCTGAGAGAGGCAACAAAAGTTCCTCAAGCCAAACTAGTTGGATTCCTGGTGATCGAGTTCGGAACTCAGAAGCACACTGAGCCACTGCCCAATATTTCAGTGTCCCCAGTTAAGACTTATGAGACACTATCTGATTAACTTTCCAGAAATAAGATATGCCATCCCCAATAGCACTATAGTACTGTGAAGAAATGAAGATCATAATCCACTTCCTTTCCTTGAAATCAAATTATTCAAAAGTATTGAGAAGTGCCACAACTAAATGGCTTTACTAAGATTCAATCTCCCGTAACATCTAAATCTAATTTATTGTTCTCCTCATCTATTACTACCGAGCTTCAACTATGTACACTGTGATTAAAAGTCACAACATACACACATTTAGTATTCAATCAAGTTCATTTAAAATGATCAAGATTCAGGAAAAACATAAAAACAACAAAAGAAGTAATTAAGTAAAGCTATACTAGAGTGAACAATCAATCTAAGCTTCGGATTTAAAGCATTAATTCAGCTGAACACATAACTAATATTATGTATCTGAACTAAAGAAGATAAAATATATATGTATACACACAACAACAACAACTAAGTTTTATCCTACTAGAAGGTCAGACAAAGTCATAATATCTAGTTATGAAAACATCACAAGAAAAGATCTTCACAATGTATTACATACCAGCAAAAATGAAATAAGGTCGCCTCCGGTAGCCGAAAATGGGGATAACATCAGTGAGAAGTCCCCAAAGAGGCTTAACAATCCAAGGAATGGATGTGATTCCAGCATAAACCTGTGCCTCAGATGGCTGCACCTTCTGAACATCTTTCATGTAATACTTTGTTCCAACACCAGCAAGAGAACCACCAAGTCCTTGGCTTATTCCATAAACAACAACCACACCAAACACAAAGCTCCAATGCATTTCCCTTGAAAGCATTCTAAACCAATTGATTGGAATGCACACCCAACCCCAAATAATACCCTCTGTTGGGTGAAATTGTTCATTTTCCTCTGTAGATTCAGCAAAGGGTTCTTCTTCCTTAGTTTCCTCCTCTTGCATTATCACGCACCCTTTGTGTTATAGACTCAACTACCAAACTTGAAATATGAAACTAAACAAAACCCTCAAATAAAAATTGAACTTTCTATATCAAGCTATCAATCTATCAATCTAGCAAGTGTTAGGTGAACTTTTGTTTCCCTTCCTCCTTCCTAGATTTCAGTTTTGAATCACTTTACACGTAAAACAAAGAAAAATGGGGAATTTTGAAAAGTAAACAATAGGCTGGACCAAGAGGTAGTTGAAAAAGAAAAGTAAAGAAAGGAAACAAAACTTGAACTAAATGAAGCAACTTGTGTGAATTGAAAGGAAAATGCCAAAAAGGGTACCATTGGCTACTATTCCTGTGAAATATTGAAGCAACTAAAAGGACAATGATAATAAGATTCAAGACAAGTTGTAACTAGTAACCTTCTAAGATAACAAAAAGGTCTTTTTTTTATTCCCATGTTTGAAGAATCAGATAAATTATAGTAAATCTCATAATGCTCATATTAAGAATTTTTCATCTTCCTTCCCTTCGTTCCATCATTTTCATTGTCAAAATGTGTCATATCTTAATTCTTCCGACTGTTTGTTTAAATTTTTATTTAAGGTGAAAATTGTGCAAGGGAAAAGTGGAATACATATATGATATAATGATGTAAATAAGCAATTAAAAGTATTATATGCATACTAAAAATTTATGTATTTGTATATTAATATATGTGTTGTAATTGATTTGTTGTGTGCACCTAAAATAATTAATATGTGATAGATGTTTTCGGTTTTTCTTTTTCCTTCCAAGAAGGTAGGAAAAACAAGAATCTACGTTTTTCTTTTAGTTCTTATATACATGGATTTGAGCATATTTCAATTCTTCTTTTTAATCTCACTCATAATAAAGATGAAAGAACTCTTTCGGTTTTAAAATTTATATCCAAAATTATTAACAAGATTAAGATATTTATTATTTTAACTCATTTTTTATTAATTATCATTTGATGTATTAACAATAAGAAATTGTTAAGCATATTATTCAATTTCTTGTTTGCCATGGCGGCTGGCAATTTGACTTGTCAAGTCAGGATTATACATCCTCAGACGCAGAAATGTTACACCTTTCAATTTTCACGAGACAATTCAATAATACAAATTTTAACATGATTTTATATTAGGAAAAATAACAATTAGGAATTATTCCTAAATGGTATTTGACAAGGGGATGCAAATAGAAAACAAGGGCTTGAAACTCAAATGTTACATACAAGAAAATAATCATATGAAACTATAAACTCAATGGCAGAAACCAGTTTAAGAGATAACAACTTGGCAGAGCACAATCACTAACCACCAAGGCTTCAGATTGGAGCAAATAATACTCCTCACATCACCTTTTAAAAAGAACAATACCTTCACTTCAACAATAGCCCTGTATCATTTGCACCAAGAGATGCTACCTTTTTGAATAATCTGCACTCTCACATCAAAAGGTGCACATGACTAAACTGCAATCAAAGAATTTGAGTAAGCAAAACATGAATAGCTGTTAAAAAATTTAAAGGGGGTTGAGTTTCTGCTGTTCTGTCTCCTTAATCCTAGTTTCAAAACCGCTGAATGGGATTTTCGCAGGACGCAGCTATTCGATTTCCTTCCCATGGATACTTTTCATCATCTGAAATTTTTAACATGCTCAATGGAATTTGTGAATCCATCTTGCTGAAGACAATGAGTTCTTTCAATGAGCAAGTGAGCATAAAGCTGTCTTCAGTGTACAGAAGATGCACATTATAATCTATCAACTGATGCCATGAAAGATGAAACTCCCTTTAATGTCTCTCTAGCAACACCCCACAATAGGGAGAAAGAGATCTCTTTCAGGGGACTTTGGGACATGACTAAGATCTTCGCCGGCTTTACTGTACAGTGTTTTCTGCACGTAAAAAATCATATAACACTGCGAGGCTCTGACTGTCGCTTCATCGACCTCGGTAATCCAAGCATCATCACATCGGTACCACCGCCTCCTTAACCGCACGAAGGAAACATAATGACCGGACTCAAGCGTCCCAGAATGTGTCACAACTGCAAAGATCTCATACTTGGAAAACATATCTGATTCATTGCCTCCAAAAGTGAAAATTCTGTTTCCGTGTCTGGCTCTGAGGATTGAGGAGGACAAGTATGGGGTCATGTCCAATGAAAAAGGAAAATGTAGGTACTGATCTATTTTTCTTGACGACCTTTTAACAAAGGAGTGCTCGAAACGTTTCACGTGCAGACTAAGTACCAATGGAAGCTTGCCAATAGACATTTGCTTCAACGAATCCTGCCTTTCCTTACAATTCTGGCAGTAGAGTTTCTGGTCGGACCCCAACTTCTCGAGTCGGGTGAACAAATCTAAACAACCAAAAAGCGTAGACATACTGCCTTCCTCATTCTGTTTGATCGGCTTTTTACCCTTTTCAGCTAAAGAGAAATTAGTGTCCAAATCAAGGGAAATATCCATACAAGGGTCAAAGGTTGTTGAGGTGAATCCACAGGCCATACAGGTCACATCTGATCTCAATAGCCCCGAAAATACCCTATGAGCAATACATTCGCAGTCTCCATGACCTGTGAGAAACAATAATCATACATAGTGATATTTGGCGAAAAATAACTGACAGAGATATCAGACAAGATTGCATTTTGTTATTATTTCTCTGCACTTCTTATTTGAAAACCTTTAGATATATCCACACTGTAAACCAGGAAAGTTTCACTCTGGTTTTTTATCTTGTAAGCATAATTCATTTTAATCCTTGACATTTTAAAATTAGCATTTTCGGTACTTGAGATTGCACTCTCTCAATTATTTTAGTTCCAATATACAGATCCACTGATGTGTTACATGTGCTAGCATTGCCATGTGACATGCACATGCCCAATCGTCAGGGCACATGATATCTTGGTTGATTCATAATAAAGGGACTAAAATGACCATCAGAGTGCAATCTCAAGGGCCAACATACTCATTTTCAAAAATCAATGACAAATAAATCATGCTCTTCAGACAAAAATACATCAGTATGTACATAACTGCAGTTATTAACACATAAGTTCACATTATGCCGAACTGCATTCTTTGTTTCCATAAACATGCAGTAAAAGTACCTCTGCTTCCGTTCTTTGTTTTCCCCCCAGTCTCATGGAGTGCGTCTAACAATGAAATGAAAAACTCATGAGCATCTTGCTGTTCATAACTTGCTAAATTTGCTGAATGCTGCCACCAGCTTGAAACAAAAACAAAAAGTTTCACCATTCGAAGGAAAACAATAATATGAGCACCAAAGTTATCATAAAATTTTTGAATTTGAATATAAGTTGCTCCCACAAACTTTACAAAAGGATTCACATAAACACATCATTAACTTCGAACTTATTACTATGAAAAGCATCAAGTTTAGAGCTGACAGCATTCGTCAGAGGTGATCAAAAAAAGACTCGCTTTTGTCAAAGATGCCTTCACTATCGAACTTGCTACTTTTATCACTTCATGTCTTAATCAAACAAATTCATCTCAAATCATAATCTTCAAACTTAAGTCATTCACAAGTGAAGAAATATTATGATACTTGAAAGGTATAAACTGCTTGACAAATTCACCGCAAATTTCATCTTGATTTTGTTTCTTTTAACAGCGGTGCCTATGTGAGTTTAGGGTAATTTTTCAACCAGAGTGCATTGTTTTGGGTACCATGGGTTTGTTTAGGGGATTTTGGGAGCCAAAATGATTAATGTTGCAAACTTCATATGTTAAATTGATAGCTTACTCTAAAAACTAAAAGCATCAAAAGACATAAAGCTGAGGCACAGATTAAATCCTTCAAAAATGTCACTCAACAATTATCTTCACTAGAAATTAAAAGTCACACTTTGCCTAGTGTAATTTAAGAATGAAAGCAAAAGATGTTAGCTTTTCTAATCAAAAAAATTTTTTATAACGACAATTGATGTGCATTTTTATTTGAGAGTAAAAACTAAATTGCAAATAAAGATATATTTAGATATCAATATTGTGATTGTGACCAAACCACAGTTCTTTTTGCCTCAACCACTTATAAAGACGACACAAGGTTAAAGAGGAAAAGAACATATGTGACATGTATAACAACTTTCAGACCTGTATAGAAACTGAGCAGGGCTATACGGATTTCGATCTCCCGAAAACACAGCTGAAAAGATATCATTGACATCACAAATCAAACAAATCCGATCTGCCATTGCTGTTCTTCTCGAACAAGTCTCGGAATGGTGTCCACCACTCAAGAAATAGTCCCTAAAAGGAGGAGCATGTAGCAAAGCCTGCAGCACAGAATTCATGAAGCATGTGCTACCCAAATTGTTCAAACCCCTCAAACCCATTGGATAACATGATTTTTCCCTCAGATCCCTCAATTTTGTTCTTTGCAAATCCAATCCAAAAACAACCCCAGGAAGCATTCTCCTCCTCTTGATCAATCTCTGGCCAATGCTCTCATCCTCAGTAACAACAAAACCTTTTGGAAATGAGTGCTTTGACATAACAACTTGATCAAAATCAGGGTCATAAATCTGATCACTACACACCCCACAATAAAGTTCAGCCCTTTCAATGTCCACAAACAAATCATGACCAGAATTAGATTGAGGGTGCAAACGGGTGTGATCCAAACAAGTGAATGAAGAACAAATCAAGCATAAATAGAACCTTCCCTCAGAGGCATTTTTACAGTAACCATAGCTGCATCTTGGTACTTTTGTGTTTGGTTTCTTCACAGTGGTTTTCCCAATTGGGGTTGTTACAAGGAGCTTCTGAATGGCTTTGTAGCCATTGAAGCCATGCTTGAACTTGTAATCAGCAAGGTGCTGACAAGGTTGTGGGTTTGTGTATGAAGAAGAAGCAGAAGAAGAAGGAGGGTTTCCTTGGAACATAACGTTTATGGATTTGAAAAGGTTAAAATGAATTGACTATAACAGAAAAAGACAAGAATTAAGGTGGTTGTTGTTGCAGAAACTGAAGTGTTTGTTATGGTGCCTCTGAATGATGTGATCGGAAAAGAATGAATGAAGATGATGGGAAAAAAATCTGACCCAAAAAAAAATGGAAAAAGAAAACTTTAATGTTGATTAATACTTGTAGTTAAAGTGTTCATGTAAGGGAAGATGATAAATGATAAATTATGATGTAACAAAATAAGAACAAAACATGCTTCTATCTATCAAAAGATTGCTTTGCTTTATCTGAAAAAAATAATCACAACTCAAGTCTGAAAGGGAAGACCCAAATGAAATTGCTTCTATGCTTTTGCTTTTTCATATTAAAGAAAAACAAATAAAAAAGAAAAGGAAAAAGAAAAAGAAGAAGAAAAGAATTAAAAGAAAAATGAAAAAGAGAAACCGACTCAGTAAGTCAGTAATCCATTCATATAATAATGATCATATTGAGTTAAATTGGTACTTTAGCAATTATATTTTCATCCAATTAAATAATTGTGTTTATAAAATTTTTAATAAAGAAACAATTGAATTAATATTGTTATTGAATTAATAATTAATAATATATATAAATTAAATCGAATTCAATTGATTAATATATAGAAGAAAAGAATTAGTATTCCTTAGTTATTGAATAGAGTGTGGTGGTAGTGTTGCCAACCATTAAGTAACATATACCATAATTGGCACTATGTAAAAAGTAATGATCTAAATTAGAATAAGAAGGAAATGGAAGAATTCTAGACAAATCTGAGGGGTCGGCGATGAAGCTTCAAGCTTATGATGATAGATAGTTGCGTACCAATGCTTCTTTTTTAGGGTAAGACTTTCTTGGTCTTCTTTTGATTTGTGGGTCTTGTGGTTGTTTTATGTTTTTGTTCTTGTTCTAGTAGTTTCTCTAATGGGCTATTTGTTGGTGTTTGGGTTATGCTATTCAGGGGCTCTTCTTTAGTTGTCAAAAAAAAAAAAAAGACACAAATTTCTCTTGATGTCTTGATGCATTTTTTTCCCATTAATTAAAAACGAAGCCTAGTACAAATTCACAGCTACACTCAAGTAGTCTTTTACAATTTATGATTTACGAATACTGACATTGTAACGACCTTGCTTCTAATATATCATGATTATATTAAGAGTTAAGCATTACTGACTTACTTTACTATTTATTAACTAGCAATTATTATATAAGGCTGATTCGTTTATTAACACATTGCCATTTTACAAGTAAATTTTTCTTCAAACAAAATTGTTGAACAATTTGTCATTGCAAACATACAAAAGTAAATAACAACACACACATTAACATGAACGGACACATATCTTTATACGTCAATGTAGTGTTCAAGGACCCTGTCAGTATATACTTCATAGAATAAATATATACATATATGAACATATAATATTCTAGGTCCTGGGCATACAAAAAGCCATCTAATTGGTGTCTAGGCTAGTTTAATACTCTTAAACCTTTCTACTTTTTCTGTACTAACACAAATGGAGACTAAACTGAAAAGTACTAAGCAGGGATGCCGCAAAAAGAATACAATATGACGTTTCCCAAAGTGAATTTAAATATCGACATTCAGTAGGTCTCCATGCAATCTGTCCATAAATACGTCATCTCCAGACTGTGGTAGTTCCTCTTCTGAGCCTCTCTGAAATAGGGTGTGAGAAGGCTATATTGTGGAATACGTACAAATAAACACGAGGTCCCGCGCCAAAAACATAGTAGCTCTCGAATATCGGGTCCTCGTAGATATATGGAGGGTATAGCTCATAAAATATTACGCCTGTCTTCATCTAAAAGGGGTGAAAAGGGGTAAGAATTTGAGAGTCTTAGTAAGAATTTTACACAATAGTATTCTTTTTACCTTTTTTAAAATTAACAACTCATTTATTCTTAGTCCAAAGAAAAACACGTTCAAAATCATCTATCCCAAACATATTATAGAATTTTACAAAATCTCAAATAAACATAGGGAAACATAATACACACATAGTAGTATCATCAGAAAAATTATGCAGCAAACAAATATGATGCATGTCTATTTCTATACAGGTCATAAACTCATGTGTCGGTTAATTTCTCGTAGCCCGACAATATTTTTAAGATTGGCGTTACGTGTCGCCATCCTCATAGAGAAATCATCCTTCCAGTCTCAAGTGAAAAATACGTATCACCATTCCCATTAAACCTTATCTTTCGGGTCTCAAATGGGTGTTATATATCGCCGTCCCACTGAGCCTCGTCCTTTGGGTCTCAAGCAGGCATTACATATCACTGCCCCACTGAGTCTCATGTACAATATCTCAATTGAGCATATATTTTGCCTTTCTCGCGAGACCGTTATTAAAATCAAATTCTTTAATTTCAATAATTCAATATTCTCCGATCTTTTTCTTAATATTTATTCCTTAAACTTTTGAATCTTTAAACCTTATTCTTTAAACCTTAGCTTAGCTAAATTCACCAGAAAGTACTGTCTTTAATTCGTATTGGTAAATTTTGGACTCAATTATTATATTAAATAACTCATCTCAGTTTATATTAAACCACGTAAAATAATATCATACTAATAATATTATATTATTATTAGTTGAGATGCATGTTTCACTAAAAGGTTGTTTCGTCCCAAAATCAAGCTATTACAGACACGCGAACATGATAAATTTAAAATTCTTATAAGACACGGAGACACAACATATATATAAAATATAAAGTATTTTTTAGATAAATTGTAATGATATTTTGATATTTTATTAATATTAAAATATAATTTTTTTAATTATTTTAAATATCTTTTTTAAATTATATAAAGTATTTAAATATTTTATTTAATAATTAATAATATATACTATTTTTAAACTCATTTCAAGAATATATGTTAAAAATAAGGCTAGATACACTGATATGTAATGGTATTCAGGTGTGTCCAAGCGTGTTTGGAGAAGATTTTTTATTTTTTATTAAGACACAATTGAACATAAAAAAAACACGTGTATCAGACGAGTGTCGATGAGTGTGTGTCCGAAATATGTCTGATATACTGATACGGCAAATTAGAAAAGTGTCGGTGATTCATAGTTTACATCTAACAAATTATGGATCAAACCAAGTTGAGTTGGTCCAATGGTTAGTTCATATTAGTCCTATTTTGTTATGCATGGATTCATTGGTCAACAACAAATTCTTAAATAGAGTTTTGATTTGTGACGTATTAGACATTGACCTATCGAGTCGGGAATACCTAGAAAACCAAAACTAAATTAAGGATGAAGCTCAAATTAAGGCTAGACTTGTAATTAATAAAAAATTATATAGCTGTTGAAGGATTCAAAACACAATGATATCATTGATATGACTCTGAAGTCACCACTTAGGGCTGATCTCAGTTGCACAAATGCACTGGGTTGTATTTGTTTTAATTAGTATGTGGTAGTGTGTTAAGTATATATGAAAAAATTTTAACTAGAAAATTTGTATCTTGCTACGATTGCAAGAGCAATTTAAACAAGAAATTAAATTTAAATTGGGCCGTGGCGCATTTTGATTGAACGTTACATGAGTTGATACAACGTAACAATAATATATAATTGAAGTTACAAAGAAATATGTGAATATACATTAAGTAAGGAGGCAGTGTCAAAAGAATAAAAAAATAGATATAGTTGAGGGTTGTGATCATTGTGTTTGTGCATGCAAGAGAGAAGTGAGATGAATGAAAGTGTCTTGTGTGCAAGGAATTGTGAGGCCACCCATTGGATGTGTGAAGCCAAATTCTTCTTCGGCCATACTCAGCAGTTGTTGAAACAAAGGCTGATTCAAGAATGAAAGTGGTATCACAAATCTCTTCTTTTCAACCTCTCCTACATACACTGCAAAGTACCCTTTTGGCACCATCAATTTCTTCTTTTCAAAGGGTAGGCGAATGGAAATCATCATCATAATAGTTTAATTTTTCTCTCAAGAACACAACACCATATGCTCTCTTTTTATATACTGATAAGAGTTCCAAGAGATGGGATGAGGAAGCTTCACTTCTGGTCAATTTGAGTGGCTTCAGTCAAAGTAATGGAAGTATCTCTTACTGGGTCAAGTATCTCACTCATTAATTAGAATTAGTACTTCTCGACGACAAGTCCATGTGAACACAAACGCTATGTCCTTTTCACTCTTCAATTCTTCTCATCTTAATTAATGGTTCTAAGCCACCTTCAATAATTGTTTACAACTCCTTATTTTTATTTTATCATCACTAAGCTAAATCTTACCCCTAAGTATCAGAGAATGAATGACTGAAAAAATCTTATTCCTACTCTCATACCATATCTTTGCTGAACATTTTTCTAATATAATTTTAAGGTAAAGATTCACATGCAATTATTTTTATGTGAAATTAATAGTTAAGAATTCGTCGTTAAATGATGATTTAGTCAAATTTATCAAATTATCTAACTATATTTATTTAAAATATCAACTTTGCATAGAAGCAACTTCTTATAAGTTTCCACCTAATTTTAACTCATCATAAATTATATCCTCAAAAGCAATGATTCCACCTTGCAATCTTGCATTGCATATGCAAGGAAATTACACTATAACAATTAAAGGCAAAAAAATAAAACTTAAAATGAAAATTCAACTCTCAATATTGCATAATGGGTATGTTACGCACGGAATCAGTAGTCATGCATAATATTTAAAAAAAAATTATGATATATGTATACTAAAATCAATTATCAAAATTAGCTATTAATATAAAATATATATTAAAATATAAATATATATTAAAAATAAATTAAATTATACATATATTTATATATAAATACATTAATAATTGATTTTGATATACGAATAATATTTTTATCTCAAAATTGTCCATCTAATTACTAAGATATTGTTTTAAAAAAATAGTATATCTGGCATCAAATAACTTCAGACAAAATTAAAACATCACAGATTTTTTGGAGATGCGTATAACTTTTTTTTTTCTTGGTCTAAATATCTAGCAACTTGTTCATACTTGCCAAAATATTGATTAAAGCCTACATTAATGATGGCAACAAATTATTTTCCGTCATATAGATGAAATAGCTTACCCTTGTGCTTCAAGCTACAGTTATTACGTATATATGTCACTAATGTGTTTTATTCACCCAGAGCTTATTAAAAGAGCCTACATAAAAAAAGTTGCAATAATTAATGAATATTAAATAAGATAAATTTTGACTGTTTTTAATATTATCGAAAATGTAATTTGTTAGTCATTCACATAGTTACACAGAAAAATCCGTGAGAAGCAACTTTGTTGATGGCTGGTGGTTTGCATTTAAAAAATTATTCAACCTGATTTGAATGCAAAGTATATTTTCTTTGGTTCGGTTTTGTCATTTTTATTCAATTTAATTTCGGGTAAAATTTATGTTGTGCTTCGAGTATATTAGGTTAGGGATGTTAGTAGGATTGGACAGGGATGGAAGATGTCTCTCTGTTTTTCATTTGTAAATCTAAATCTTCTTTTTATTTTTACTTTTAATTCCTGCCGTAGAAAAAAAAATTATCGTTATCTCTATTTTTCTCATTTTTTGCGTATCCAATTTTTTTTGTTTTATTGATAATTTTATGAAAATTTTAATAATTAAAAAAAATCAGAGACCAGAAGTGCGGTGAGTAGTGGAAATAAATTGTTGAGAAAAGGAAGTGACAATGACCAACCAAAATCAAGGAAGAGTCGCATGGCAGAGTAGAAACGAACGAGCGATGTAGTGGAGCAGAAAAGGGAGGAGCAGCGCTAGCATAGCAGAGAACTAAGAGAAAGGAACCTGCGTTGGGAAGGCACAATGAGTGGGTAGAGTGGCTAACTGGCAGAGTGATAATGGCTGTTGAGGAAGGAAAGGCTACTGAGGCATGCCTCAACAGCCGATGTGATCTCCGAAGGCATGTCTTTGTGATTTTGAACTCTAGGCGTTCTACAAGTGTATCATAGTACGAATTTATGCTGCATCATAGAAATTAGAAATCCAATCAGAAATGCAAACTAAAGTAACTAGATCAATGAAAATGTGAAACTAGATCAGTAGAGCGAGATAGAGGAAGCTTGAGTGGGTGAAGAATAGCATTAACGTTGTTGGTGATATCTAATTCCTTCTTCTTCATTCCCAAATTCAAAACCCTAGCTTTCACCATTGTCGTTAGTTTCTCACCTTATCGGTGATTGGGGATGGCCCCAAATATCAGAAACAATCAATGATAAAGGGCAATCATAAGTAGTATTAGATGAAGAGTAAGGTAACCTATGAGATTTTGCTAAGCAGCAATATTCACATACACTAGAACCAGAAGCATTTGTATTATTCAAAGGTAACGAACAATTAGTTACAATAGACTTTACAATTGGTAAGGCTGGATGACCAAATCTTTTGTGGTAAACATCCAATGTCAAAGTTTGAGCAACAAAAATTTGTGTATTAAATTGTCTTAAGTTTGATTTAGAAAGAGACACTTTTTCAAAACGATACATTCCATTAATTGCGGTGCCTTGGAGAAGCACTTCTTTAGTAGCTTGAGATTTCACAAAACAAACATCAGGCCAAAATATCTTTTTTCTGTTGGTTTATGATGCAAATATGAATTACCAATATGCTGAATTTTAATACCTGAACCATTACCAATATAAACTTGATCTTATCCATGATATTCTTGTGCTTGTTATAGGTTTGACGGATCAGGAGTACAGTGATGGGAAGCGCCAAAATCAGCATACCAAGATAGATAAGCAATTGTAGCAGGTGTAGCAAACATTGCTTTGGGATTATGGAATGAGGGAGGTGGAGGGAGTGTATTGTGCATAGAAGAGTTGGGTGAATTTTGTTGTGCATGTTGAAATTGTTGGTGAAATCTAAAATAATAGTAACTAGCAATATGCCCCAGCTTGCCACAAATTTAACATTGTGGCTAATTTAAGTCCCAAGAACCTCTATCTCCACGATTTGTTCTTCCTCCACGCTCTCTTTGACCATAAGTGCCTCTATTAGGTGTAGGCGGTGTGTTTCTTGCATAGCCAGAATCAAAATTAGTTTGAGTAGAAAGTTGGGATTGAGTGAAATTGACCTGTACCATTGAGGGTTCTGATTTTTTGAATCTCTCTATAGTGTCTTCTTGAGCCATCAAGAGAGCTTCAAGGTCTGGAATGGAATAGGGTGGATCTTTTGCAGTGACATATGTCAAAAATGACTGATAATCTTCATTTAATCCATCTAAAATGATATTGGTGTATTCTTCATCAGTTAGAGGAGCTCCAACAATGGTGAGTGCATCCACCACTTTTTTTATTTGAAGAACATAATCAGATGCTGGACCAGTCTTCTTTATCGATATCAATTGCAGTTGAAGTTGTCTAATACGAGCTTTTGTTTGTGATGCAAAGTGGGTGTGAAGGCGGCTCCAAATGTCATAAGCAAAAATACAACCAAGAACTCGATGTTTGAATGAGGGATCCAGTGATGAGTAAAGCCAGGAAGAGACATTGTAGTCATCAAGCCTCCATTCTTTATATGTCTTTGTTTTATTTTGTGCCTTTTCATCAGCAGCTGATGCGTATCTTGTTGGAATCTTCTGTTGGTCCAGGTGATCTTGAAGTTTTTGACCTGAAATTGTAAGAATAACTGAATGGCGCCAGATGAAAAAATTATCATCGTTGAGATTTTCTGGTAAAAGAATAGAAACGAGCTTTAGAATTGACGCAGATGGTGATGCTTGAATAGCAGCAGCAGCAGCAGATGATGGATTATTGTTGATAATTTCTGGCTCCATGGATCTTGGACGCTATCTGATACCATGTGAGAAATAAAGTCTATACAAAGCAGAGAACAATCGCAGAGAGAAGAAAAAAATGAATGTTAACTATTACTATGTGTCACCTACAGTAAAATTGAAGAGTCTTATTTATGCATAAATATTAAGACTCTAGAAGCTACTAACTCTAGTTTTAAAAGTAACTAATGTGGTTAGTTATTCTTTCTTTATATATGTTATTATGCTATTACACTCAGATTCCCAAATTTTTCACTATGCAACCACCAACCCAACATTTTTGCAGAATTTTATTCTGATTCGGGGTCGGGTTCAGGCTAAACCCGCCCCTACCCGCCCTGGAGTATATATATACCTTTTATGATTAGGGTTTGTTTGGAAATACTTCTCACCGTCACTCTCACTCACTCAGTTAGCCAATTAGGGTTAGGAACCCCTTTGCCCTTCAGCTTCTTCTCACCGTCACTCTCACTCACTTCCTCTCCTCTGTTCGACTGTTCCTCAGCTCTTCTCCAAGAGACCAAGACCATAGTGAGTCCTCTCATCACTCATTCACTCTCAGTTTCTCAGTTTCTCTTCACTTCACCCTCAGTTTCTCTTCTTCACTTCCTGTTTCCCCCAAAAAAACCCTAGCCTCCTCCACCGCCGCCGCCTTCCGTCGCGTCCAAAAGCTTCGTCTGTTCAAAAAGCTTCGTCTGTTCGTCGTGCTCCAGCCCCTCTCCTCTCTCCTCGTTCCCCTGTTCCTCGTCCGTTCTTCTCGGCTCTCGCTGCTCAGTCGTGCTTTGCCCGCCGTCTCTCGTGGAGCTCGTCGCCGTCGTCCGCCGTGCTCGTCGCCGTCGTCCGCCGTGCTCGTCGCCGTCGTCCGTCGTGCTCGTCCATCGAAGGTAATGGCTTCTTGTCCGTCGCCTTCGTCGAAGCTTCTTCATTTTTTTTCATTTTTTTCAGAAATCATATTGAAATCCTGATTCCTGAATGATTAGCTTTAGATCTGCACACTGCTGTAGTTTTTCGTTTTTTTTAATTTTTTGTTCAAAAATCATATTAACAATCCTCAATGCTCATTGCTCACTGGTCAGTGGTCACTCCTCATTCCTCAATGTTCAGAAATCATGTTTTGTTCTTCGTTTTTAATTTTAATTGGCTACTCTGATTTTGTTTTGTTCAGAAAACATTTTTTTTGTGCTCAATGCTCATGCTCTTAAGCAGGTCAGGGGTCTTTTGCATCACAGTTTCATTCAACATCTTCACCTTTTAATTGTCAAACTGGTTCCGTTTTATAATTATGGTAATTAGTGAAAAGTGGAACATGTTGTTTATACAGGCTTTGGAGCTGATTCAGCCATTCAGGAGCTTCAAAAGCATTACCCTGTAAAACGATGTCCGTTAAGAATCCGAGTTGCTGCTCCTGAGGAGGAAGTGCCTACCCTTTTAGAAAAGTTGAATGAGTGGAAGTCTACCATTATTTCTAAAGAAGGATCTTCTGGTCAGCTATCTGTTGCAAGTTTTTATTTATCCTTCAATTCTTACAAACAAGTTTGGTCTGTGTTTCAATTCCTCTATCAATTTTGTACCATTTGTTTTTATGCTTGGTTAGTCTTGGCAAAGTATATCTTGAAACAAAACCTATGTTTGGATAAGATTGTTATGATGGTATGTGATGAATGGAATGACATTGAATAAAGTTTCCATCTAACTGTCAGATATGTTGAGAGATTGGAAAGCTGTGTCTTATAGTTTTCTTTCCCTTTGCTGTGAGCTTGGCCATCGGCTTAGCGACCATATCTATGTCCTAGTTAGCATTTAATTTTTGCCAATTTATGGTATGTATGGGTTACCATCAACAATTATTATTAATAACTAACTAAATTAAATTAAAATACAAAGCAGAAACTATATTTGACCCTTGAGCTACTAACTTGTTAGTTAAAATGCTTAGTCTATTAAATAGATTCTATATATGTATATACATTCTCAATCATGTAACTACTAGTTTGTTTAATTGTGAAATGTTTCCTTTATAGGAAGCATAATATGACTCCAACTCTTACTATCAAAACCAATGTTACAATTTTTTTAAGGAAATACTTGTTTTTGTTTTTGGTTTTTTTTTTATGTCATAATGCAAAATAAGACCTAGATAGTATCTTACTATCTTCTATATGCATGTGATACCTAATTATAAATACAACCCTTTCATAACTTTCACATATATATATAATATAAGAAATGGACATAGTAACCTTTCCAAAATATTTAAATAATAAAAAATGGCTTAAAAAGAAAAAAAAGGGGATCATATATAAGTCCAAATATTGAAGAACAAAATTGCAAAATATATGACTTTTTGTTCTTTCAAAATCTATGAATATTGTTCATCATGCTTTGCAATAATAATAATAAATAACAAAAATATTTGATAACAAAAAAAATAACAAAAAACAATTAAAATTTATTCTATTTAGTATTTATTAATTATTATTGGTAAAGCTCCATTGACATTAATTTTTTTTACTCATAATAATTAAATTATTTGAGAGTTAGAAGAAATAATCCAACTTAATTGACAAAGTAGTATTAATTGTCACATTAACTAGATTTTTATTATTGTATATATTATGTCAAAGGTAGTACATAATAACATATGCATAATAAAGGTTTGTGTGGTTGCCTGAATGCCTGAATAACATATTCTGTCAAACATTAGCTTTGGTTCTGGTTGTGGTTGCCTGAATGCCTGCTGCATAGTTCAATGACTATGTCAAGTGGTTTATGTGGTTTATTATGATTTTTAGTGTACTTCAATTTGTGTTTATTTATCTTGGTGGCTTAAACTTCCAATTCTCTACTCTTTTACTTATGCATTCTGATCTTTATGCATTCATTGGTTGGATTTATGTTAATTTTATACCCTCATTAATTTTAATTTTATTGATATAGGTATTTTTCATGTAGGTTTGTTAAGATAATTTCATGGCTAGTAATGCTAGAGAAGACACACAAAGCAATAATTTTCCTACCGATATTGAAGTTGAAGTTCAGAGTAATGCTAATCCAACTTCAGAAACTCCACAACCAACGGATAATAATACCTCAAATCCAGAAGGATCAAATCCTGTTGAAGGTGACAATAAGGCTAATGTTAAGAGTGCTTATTGGGAGTATTTTGAGCGTTTCAAAGTTGATGGTGAATGGAAGGCAAAATGCAAATTTTGCAAGAGTGTGCTTAGTGCAAATCCGAAGAATGGTACTAAATCATTGAGAAACCATGTGGACCGCTACTGTAAAAGAATAAAAGTGGTGAACTCAAGGCAATCATCAATTGTTGAATCACTAGCAAAACAAGCACATGTAAAAACAGTAAATGAAGATGGCTTTGTGTTTGATCCTTCAAAGACAAGAAAGTGTGTCGCCGAAATGATTATCCTGCATGAGTATCCTTTGAGTTGTGTGGATCACCATGGACTGAGGCGATTGGTTGCATCAATGCAACCAACATTTAAAATGCCTAGTCGCAACACGGTTAGGAAAGACATCTTGAAGATGTTTGGGGATGAGAAGCTGAAGCTAACTCTTCAACTAGATGAAAATGATAGCAGAGTTGCAATAACTAGCGACATGTGGACTTCCAATCAAGAAAAAGGTTACATGGTTGTCACAGCTCACTATATCGATAGTTCGTGGAAGTTGCAAATGCGCCTATTGAGGTACTTCATAAACTTCATAAACTTCTATATATTGTGTTGTATTAGTATGTTGACATCTAAAATGCATGCATCTTTGTTTTATTTTTCAGCTTTTGTTATGTTCCTTGTCCCCATACAAGTGAAGTTCTTACTCAAACATTGATGAAAATATTGTTAGAATGGAATGTTGATAGAAAACTGTCTACTGTTACATTGGATAATTGTTCTACTAATGATGCTATGATAGATGAATTGTTGGGGCGGCTAGATTCTTCATTCTTGATGTTGGGGGGTAAATTGTTGCATATGCGTTGTTGTGCTCATATATTGAATTTGATTGTGAAGGATGGTTTGAGTGTAGTTAAGGAAAGTATTGAAAAGATTCGTAGTAGTGTATTGTATTGGACTGCAACGCCGAAAAGAAACAAAACTTTTGTGAGTTGGTGTGCTAAAACAGCGATTCCATTTACTAAGAAATTGGTTCTTGACTGTCCGACTAGGTGGAACTCAACTTATTTGATGTTAGACACTGCATTGCTGTATAGAGCTGTCTTTCCTAGGTTAAGGCAAAAGGAACCCCAATATAAAACTGTGCCAAGTAATGAGGAGTGGGAACTTGCCAAGGAAATATGTGATAGATTGAAGTTGTTTTATGATGTTACTCAACTGTTTTCTGGTTCTAAATTTCCGACTGCCAATCTTTATTTTACTCTTGTTTGTAAAATAAAAGTCTCATTGGATGCATGGCAACTTTCTAGTAATTCTTTAATTGCTAATATGGCATCTAGTATGAAGAAGAAATTTGAGAAGTATTGGGATGAGATTCATGGCATTATGGGTGTTGCTGCTGTTTTAGATCCTAGGTACAAGATGGTTGGGGTTGAATTTCAATTTGGAAAAATGTATCCATATCCAATAGAATGTTCTAAGCAAGTTGACAGAATTCATCAGTTGTGTAATGAGTTGGTTAATGAATACAATCAAAAAATGAGTTCTGATGTGTCAAACATGTTGGTACAAAAGAAGTTGATGAAAGTGGAAATACAAGCGTATTTGGGGGTGATGATTATATGGTGTATCTTAAAAGAAGAAAGATGACAAAGGGTTCATGTGTGAATGTTGAGTTTGATCATTATCTTGAGGAGGACATTCATCCTCCAAATGATCCTAACTTTAATGTTTTGAAATGGTGGAAGAACAATCAAATGAAATTTAAAGTTTTGGCAAAAATAGCCAAGGATATATATGCCATTCCGGTATCCACTGTTGCTTCTGAATCTGCTTTTAGTACAAGTGGTCGTGTGATTTCTCCTCATCGCGGAAAGCTCAAAGAAATCATAATTGAAGCTTTAATGTGTGGTCAAAGTTGGCTGTGGGCAGCTTTAGGGAATAAAGGTGACATATTACTCCAAAATACAAAATATAAAGATAAATCCTAATTCTCCATAAACCTCTAAGAGGTATAAAATAAAGTAGCTGTTTGGAGAGTTACGTACATATATAAATATAAACTGTACATCAAAATAAAATCCAAAAAATTGCTCTGCTACAGGAGTCCAGACGCCTACCGAGAAGCCTCTTGACCTGTATTTGAAAAATAACAACACAATATGGGGTGAGAACCGGAGGTTCTCAGCATGGTAAATATGCCACACACATAAGATATAAGGTCCTGGGAGTGCCGGAGGCCAGGGACGGACATAAGGGGGGCGAGTGGCGGCCTCGGTCCCCCAACTTTTTTTAATAGTAATAAGTTATTATGTATAATTTAATTTTTTTAAAAAAATTATTTATTATTTTGGCTAGTATAAATAAAAGTTCAGTCTAATTTAAATATTAATAATTTTTAATATCTACAAAGTAAGTAACAATATTAAAGAAATCTGAAAAAGATATTATTACTAATATTTTTTAATTAAATAAAAATTTTTAAATCTCATAAAATAAATTCTTTTTCTTCTTGTGGCCGTCTTTTTTTATTTATTTGGTATTAATTCTCTCTGTTTCAACTGCTACAATTAAGAGATCTTTTTCAACTATGAATATTGTGAAAAATAACTTAGAAACAAAATAAAAGATGAATTTCTTGTTAATTGTCTTTTAGTTATATTGAAAAGAAAATTACTGAAAAATTTGACACAAATTTTATTATTGGTGAATTTTATGATACGAAGATTCAATCACTTCGTTAATAAAAAGTATACACATATTTTTTTACTTTAAAATATATTCTCTGTTGGTATATTTTTGTAATACATCTTATATTATATAATTTTTTTACATAATTTTTAATATTATATGTGTTTTTGGCCCCCCATAATATCATTTCTGGATCCGTCCCTGCTCCTAGGCACTGTCGAGGAGGATGACCAAGGCAACCACATAGAATTCATCAAGGGCGAATATTGCCTCAGTATTAATTTCACCCAGTTTCTATTTTTGTACTTTAAATTCAATTCGGTGAAGCTTTTTCGATTTTTAATGGGTCAATTATCGGTACTGAAATTTCTCCTATCTGGTCTCGAAAAGATTCGAGAATTTTCAGAACTTGTTCAATCTCTTTTTGGACGGCCTCAGTCCGCCTTCGAACTCAGAATTCCTATCATAGGTTGGACCAAGCTGAGGCATTCTATAAAAGAGCCGGTCATGGACGTCATTGGAGAAGTTTCACTCGGCAGCGTAATTGAATTTTCGACAACAAACGTATGGAGATACGGAACAAGGGAAGACTTGAAGCGGCGGATTAGTGTCGCTGTTTTTGGAACGTTCGTCGGAGGCACGAGAGGCATTTTGAGTGATGGTGATAGTTGGGGATGAGAGTGGTGGTAAGGAAGTATTTGGGTGCTGGTAGGGTTTGGGATTAGAAAAGTGATGATGTGGAGTAAGAGGAGAAGTTAGAAATGAATTATACTGGAGGATAATTTGAGAATTTCAAATAACTTTTTAGGATTTGGATAATTTTGTTAGCAAAAGTTCATGTTTCACGAATACAAATGGTAATTTCATTCTTTTATGAATAGATGTGTCAGTCTTTGCAACTTTTGTGGATAGATATAAGTCTTTTTGGCAAACAAGTCTAAACAAGTTAATTCTAACCAAACAAAACTCACTTATATATTTTTCTTCATGTTCTTCCTCCTCGTCCTCCTTCTTTTTCTTCTCTTTTTTTTTTGCGTTATTCCTCCTTTTTTTGCATGTTTTATCCTCATCGTCGTTCTTTTTATTGCTACATTTTTTTTCCTCCTCTTTTTATTAATCTTGCAACATTATGTATTTTTTTATTTGATCTTTTCTTCCTAAAAAAATTATGAGAAAATAAAATAAGAAGATAAAGAAAAAGCAGAAGAAGATGAGGAGGAGGAGAAAGAAGAAGAATTTTGAATTATACAAAACTTATCACAATACAAATGCACCGAAAAAATTTTAAAATACACCAAAAGATTTTCAAAATACACCAAAAGTTTTCCAAAATATATCGAAACGAGAATGGAACAGATTCATCACAGTAATAATTCAAATTCAGAACTCTTCCACTGAAATTTTGCAACAAATGCACAAAAATATTTTCTTTAATGCATTTTTTTCTTATTTCTTTCTTTCTTTTTATTAAACGAATGTAGGTTCATCTTTTTCCAAGTAATTTTGCAGTATTATATGTTTTTCTTCTTCTTTGTTTAATTTTTTTGTTTTTATTATTATTAAAAGAGTAAGACAAGAAAAATTTTGAGAAGGTAAAACAAAAATAAAAAGATGAATAAGAAAAAAAAGAAGATGATGAAAAAGAAGAAGTAACAAAAAATGAGGAGGAAGAGGAAGTATTTTGAATTATGCAAAACTTATCAAAATAAAAATACACCGAAATTTCTTAACAATAACACATAAATTTCTTAGTTTTTACACTAAAATTTTGTTACAAATACACAAAAATATTTTCTTTAATGATTATGACATACAAACTGAGTTTGAAAATAATACACAAAAATTACTGAATTGTCAACAAAAACACATCCAAATCAATTTTGAATTAGGCAACGTCATCAATATGGCAAAAATTTTACGATAACGATAATAATAACGACGATAACGATAACGACGATACGTATAAGAAGAAAACAACAATGACTATAACGATGATGATCATGATGATGAAGATGATGGAGGAAAAGGAGAAAAAAGAAGAAGAAAAAATTCCAATGAGAAAAGAAAGAGGAAGAGGAGGAGATGGTGTTGGTGACGACGATAACGAAAGAGAAAAATAACGAAAAAGAAAGAAAAGAAGAAGAAGATGAAGTATCAAGGGTGAAGAAGAAAAAGAAGACGAAGTATCAAGGATGAAGAAGAAAAAGAAGAAGAAGAACATGTGTGCAGTAGGAGTGCGGAAAAAAACATACGAGCGTAAATATAAATGACTTGTTGGACTTATTTGATTAATTAACTTGTGTGTAGAGATTTATTCTAAAGAAAACCTATAGTAGAAATAAGTCGTTAAGAACAACTAAGGTATTTCATATAAATTTAAGATCCGTTGGGATCTCCGTGCCTGTTCCAAAAAAATTTTGCCGCCATTTCTGTCCCCGCGAACAAAAGATTTCTATATGATGGAAATTCCGATACAATCGACTTCACGTAAAGTTTATAACTAAGAGCCGTTAGATAATTTGATTGATTTGACTAAATTTTCATCTAATAGCTCTTAACTATCAACTTCACGTAAAGTCGACCGCACCTAAGTTTTCACCTTTCTATATACATATCCTTGTTCAGATTTCAGAATTGTCCCGGAGACATCCCATAACTAGGAGATTTTTATCATTTCTAAATTTGAATAATAAAATATTTGTATAATTTAATTAATATTTTATATTATATAATATTTTTATTTTAAGATATTTTCTTTTGATATAAATGTTACATAATAATTACTAAGTTTAATTTTTGGTTGTAAAAAAATTTATAAAGTTATATATATTTGGGTAAACCATAAAAATGTATTTAAATTATTTTGACACTAATAAAAATGATTTCAAAATTTGTAATTGATAAAAATATTTTTAAATTATTTAAAAACGTGTCAAAAATATTTCGCTAACAAAAAATTGTGACGTGACTCATTTGTTAATNTTATTTTTTGTTAATATAAAATATTTTAATTTATAAGTATATAATTTTGCCACATTTTTAAATAATTTAAAAATATTTTTATTAATGTAAAAATAATTGAAATATATTTTTAGTGGTTTATCTTATATATTAATAATATAAAGATCAATATAATTTAACATAATTTATTTTGAATTAATTTAAAATCATTCGATTTTACAAAATAAATCTAATAAAAATATTAAAATCAAATTTGAATTTAATTAAATATATTTGGAATTGTTTTAAAAAATTATATAATAAATTTAAAGGTGAGAAGATCCAAACTCTGATACAATTGTACAGTAAAGTAAGTTAACCGTAGTGGCAGAGCCTGTCTTCTCTAGACAGAGAGATCCCCGTTTGCCGATAAACTAAAACGACTAAATCACCTTCAACAAATCTAACAACAAAACGACACCGTATCAAGGCTCCAGATCCTAATCTCTCTCTCTCTCTCTCTCTCTCTCTCTCTCGCAATGGTGAAGTCGCTTGAGCATCCATGGATCCTCAACGCACTGCCCCTCTTAGTCGTTATTCTCATCGCAGCTCACGTCTTCGCCTTGGTACTAACTCTATCTTCTTTTTTCTTCTTCTCAATTTCTCTCTGGAACATTCATTTTCTTTATTTACAGGAACAAACCCTAGTGATGTTGTTTTTTGCTTATTTGCTCTCGTGACCCCCTTAGGTATATTGGATTTACAGATTGGCCACTGAGAATAAGCCCCGCCCCATACAGCAGCAGCAGCTGCAGCAGCAACTCGGCGACATCCAGAGACGAAAGGCTCACTGAGAATCAACAAAACCTTGCTTGCATTTGCCACCATTCTGCAATTTCGAACTTCTCAAGGCCTGATTTGTAAAGTATGTTTGTGTACGCTTGTTCTTTTTTTCTTTTTAAATATTTTTATATCTTTTACTTACATAGTTCGTGTGATGTTATCTATGGGGTATTATTACACTGCACTTACACCCCTGAGTTCTAATTAATTGCTGATATATAGTTGCAACATTTCGAAATAGTTAAAGGTTTCAAAAAATGACCAGCTCATGTGAGAAAGGGACTGAGTTGTTAATTTGTTATCCTTTCTGTAATTTTTGTCTTTTTTTGCACTTAAAGAAGATTGTATGGAATAGTTAAAAGTGTGTTGATAATTTGTGTTAAATATAGAATTGAACTGGAAACTATTCTTTCAATATATCGTTGTAATTCAACAGGAATTTCTGCCAATATTGTCAATTCGAGAATACGATCATATTGTTAACTCGAAAATAAGCTACAGCACTGGATATACTTGAAACCAGAGTTGATGTTATTGTTAAAAGTTGTAGCATCACAGTGGTGTAACACTGTAACATGATTCAAAACAATAGAAGCCTTTTGCCTCTGAGAGGAGCAAGCAATTATCATGCATCAAATGATGCCTACTTGTGTTTCGAATCGGAACCATGCTTTCTAGAAGGCAATTTGATCTAGATTTTTGTTTCAACAGTTCCGTTTTGTTCATTTATATTTGAAAGAGATCATTAACCAAGTGTAGATGTTCTGTTTCCAGTATGCTATTATGAACAAGGTTTAATTTCATATGTTTTATGTGTTCTTCTGATTTGTTTTCTCGCTTCATTTTGCACTGCATTCATGTTTGTGTTGCAGATGGTAATATGTCACGATTAACATTTGTTTTGAATTTTAAGCAGTTTAACTTAAAGCATCAGTCAATGTTGCTTCCTTCCACACAATCACCAAGCAAGTATAGTTTTCTTTTGTGCCAATTTTATCAAAATCAAATCATAGCATGAAATTCCCTTGATTTTTTGTTATTTGTTATCAAAGGACGTACCAAAGAGTGACAATGCCATATAGGAATAAAGGGATACCATAGATGTTTCAGATTAAGAAATGATGAAAGTTTGCAGTGGCACTCTTACATGGTGTAAGGTAGCTTGATCATTTTGCTTAACAAATGTCACAAGAATATGATAGAGCTATGAGAATGAGATCTTTATTTGTACTAAAGTGTTAAAATGAAGGTGTAATATAGCCTAAATAGTTAGTTGCAGTGATGTGCATGTTGTTGTATTGAAACATTCTTTATGCCATTCGTTCACAACCAACATTCTGGGAATTTAGTTTCGATATATGATTCTCACAACAAAATTTTGTTGTCTTAGTTTCATTTTTTCTCGCATTGACAGCATTTATCATTGTTGCATTTTGAAATTTTAGGCTTGGGCAGCAAGCTCTAGGTGCCCTAATTCTAGATTATAGATATTTGCATGACATTTTTTTGTCATTCACTTAATTATAAAGTTGAGTATCTTGTTTGTTGCATTTGCTGTGGTTAGATTAGATGTGATATTCATTGCCTCATTGAAGTTTAAAATATGTTTAATGGATGTATATTTTATAATAAAAATTTGGAACAAGTTAGAGATAACATCTCATTATGTAATCCAAGAGGGCGTATACTATGCAATGTAATTGTTGTCGTTTCCCTTATTCTCTTCGTTAGTTATTAATAATTTAATATTGGTTAGGTTTAATTGAATTGGTATCAATCTTTCCAAGTACGATTTTTTGTTAAAATATTGTAAATCGTGAAAAAAAACAGTTTCGGGAAAATATATTAGATCAATGTGAATCATACTCATACTAGGTGTGTTGTGTGTAGTTAACTTTGAGTAATGATAGTTTAGTTAATAAAATATATTTGCCATAAGAGAGAGAGTTTATTAGCTTAGTGCATGTTTGGGCGCCATTATTTTGTTAAAAAAAAGATCTTTTTTCAATAAAAAAAGATCTTTTTTAATTTTTTAACGTGTTTGGCAAATTTCTAGTAGTAAAAGTAAAAGCACTAGTAAAATAAAAAAAGATCTTTTTTGAGAAGTTGTAATTTACATCTTTTTTTAAAAGATCTTTTTTTCTTAAAAAAAATGATGTTTTTCATGTAATAAATAAACAAAAAAGTACTTTTATATTGTTATATCCAAACATAATTGATAGATAAAAAGACCTTTTTACATGAGATATCCAAACATAAAATTACATTTACTTCTCTATAAGATCTTTTAAAAAAAGATAATCAAAAAAAGATCTTTTCTTAAAAGTTCACCCAAATTAGTCTCCGAGAATTAGAAAAATCCAAAATACTATTTTGATCTCCAAAATTTGCCTGAAAAATCAAAATCATCCTCATCTATATTTTATTATAAAAAAGTCCCAAATGTTCCACGTGTGTTTTGTTAAAAACAAGTCTTCTTATCTGTTGCTATTATGATTATGAGTAGTTATGGAAAATAAACAAAGGAAAAGAACCCTAACAAGAAGGCTTTTCTGTAATGACGATATGCTTAGCTGTTCCTTTGTCTCAGTTTGATTCGATGGCAGTGAGGGCAACTAAGACTTGGTTTGGTATAAAAAATATTATGTTCTTGTGTTTGTAGTTTTTAAAAGATTGGGGTATTTTTGAAAGCACTGAGGATAAAATTTTTTAAATTGGTTTGTGTTTTTTAAAATTTAAAAGTCTAATATAACTTTATATGTTAACTAATTTTCAAATTTAATATTTAGATTTATGTCTAATATAGTATTTTTAAATTTTAAAAGCTATTTTACCAAACAGCTTATGTTTATTAAAAATTATTTTTAATTTAATTTACCAAACATAAATACTACAATTTTAAAAAAGCCATCTTTTAAAAGTTAATTTTTATAAACTACTTTTGAAAAGTAAAAATTTACACTAAACCTAATATTATGGAGCACAAAAAAGAGTGTGAGTTGTCGATTTTAGACATTTAATTGAGTAAGCCAAATCAAATCAAACATAATACTCCACTTTTCATATTCATTCCATATATTTTGATTTATAATAGGATTGCCCGGCATCCAAATACTCCAATTTTTCATTAAAATAATCAAATTTTAGTTTTTTGCATTTACATTGGATTATTTTAATACAATTATGACAAATATGTGAATAATCAAATTTATTTATATATATCCAAATTTTCCCACAAATTGAAACTTTTTTCACACTTATAATTGAACATCAATTTTGAGTAATTAAGTTGAAACCCATTTCGCTATCATATTAATACATAATGAAGACCGCAAAAGATATAGAACAGTTTGAAATAATTAAATTTTCTCTATATATATATCTGTACTTAAACATTTTCTATAAATATGTTTACGGAATATATTCAAGTTGCAATACCTTACTCTTTTAAGAATAAAGTTATCTATATACCAAAATCAGTCATTAATATAAAATATAAACTAAAATATAAAATATATATTAAAAATAAGTTAAATAATATATGTATTTATATATAAATATATAATGATTGATTTTAGTATATAAGTAGTATTTTTGTGCTTTTGTAATCTTCTTTTCATTGCCAAGTTTCATGCACATATTTTTCTGAAAATGATACTTCTAAAAAAAATCACAGGTGGATTGCTTCAAGTTATGAAGAGTACAAGATAACTTTTCTTATTTGGTTTTTTAAAAAAGAACAAGAGTTAGGGTGATTTTTTCTCTAGACAATTTTAGTGAGTGAAATACTTTCAAAGAGCCATCAGTAATAAAGGTCATTTTAGTAAGAGTACGTTACAGTAATTAGGATGATTATAGTATTTTAAAAAATATTATTAAAATTAAAATAATATTTTTTTATTGTAAAACAATACTTTTTAAATAGTGTTATTTAAAAAAATATTACTACACTATAAAAAATATAATTTTAGTTTTAATAATACTTGCATAATCACCATAATTATTATAAGAATAAAGCTTTATATTTAAACAAAATATTTAATCAAGTCGAACCAAATTGTTATAACAACTTTTTAAACTACGCACTCCTTCTCCTTCTTCTTCTCCTTCTCCTTCTCTTCCTCCTCGTCTTTTTTTTCGTTATCGTTATCATCAATAATATCAACATTTTGCGAACATCTTTATTAGTTCTGATTTTCTCTGCTATATCATTAAATAATTTCGCTTCATTTCTTAATTTATTTCGGTTTATTTATGTGTTAATTGAAGTTCACTTGATGCTGCTAATAAGTATTGACCAAATTTTTTATTCTTTAAATAATTTTGATATATTTTTGTTAATAATTGAGTCTTTTTTTAGCAAAAAAGAATGAAATTATTTATTATCACTTTATTCAATTGTATTAAATTTCATTGCATTCTATTCAATTTGTCTTGAAAATCATTCCAACCATTGGGACAAATTATTCATTGACAACACACCTGAACTACAAATGAACCAAAAATATCATTAAAGTAAAACCATTGTATAATACCAAATGAATCAAACATTTATCCATTATATAAATTCGAATTCAGAAACACATGCATCTAGAATGAATCAAAAATATTATCAAAGCAAAACCAATGTATAAAACTAAATGAATCGAACATTGTCCATTATATAAATTCAAATTCAATTCAAAATGTTGGCGTTGTTGATGATTACAATAACGAAAGAGAAGAAGAAGAATAATTTCTTCAAAACTTCTAATCATGTTCTTCTTTTCTTGTCTTGTTCATCTAATCAAATAAAGAAGAAGAAACACACAATGCACAAAATCACTTGATGGATTTGGATGTGTTTTTGTTCATGATTCAATTTTGTCTATACTTGTTTTGAAATGAGTTTACATTCTAAATTTAATTTTCGGTTCATTTTGAATATAACTTCGGTTCATTTCTGTTCTGCATAATTCAAAACTCTTCCTCCTTACCTTCTACTGCTTCTTCGCTAGGGAGAGAAAAAAATACAACAACAACAACAAAAGGATAACGATGAGGAGAAAACACGTGAAGAAGAAGGAGTGCGAAAAAGGAGGAAGAGAAAGAGGAACGCGAAAAAAAGACGAAGAAAAAGACGCTCCGTGCATAAACGAGCGTGAGAAGAAGCTCCATGAAAAAGACGCGTGTGTAATTACGCTCTTTTAGTGAGAGTGATTTTTATTAGTATTGGACCCACTTAGATAAACTTAAATTAAAAAATACTTAAATATATAACAATTTTATTATTATAATATAGTCATATATATGTTATAATAACAAATTTTAAGTCTTATATGTTATATCAGTAACTTTTATTTATATATTTATTTCTAATTCTTAAAGCGTAGTATTTCCATGAACGAACAAATTAGCATTTCTTTTCTTTTATGTCAAGAAATAAACATTTCTTACTCGTTAAAATATGTACTATACCAACTTGTACATGTATATGATTACATATATAAATACTGGTACGGGAAAGGAGAAAAGCGCTAACTACTAAGCCAGGGTGTTTTATGCCTTCGGTAGCTGGCTCTTTTTCAAAAATCAAAAGGGTCTCCCTCGTAAATTCAAAAAATTTCAGGGCGCCATTTTCAATTATTTAATTTTACATTTCAACCCTTCCGCACTCTCCGCATAAAAGCACGTTCCGTTTCAGTGCTGCACAGTGTTACGCATCACAGAACATATTCAATCATAATAATCAGTTATTATGTGCCAAAAGAGGAACACTCGCCGGAGCTCCGGCAACACGACCACCAACAGCGGCGGAACACCGGAATGGATCTCCGAATCAATCAACGGAGGATCACTCCGCCACGTGGACCTCCACACTGGATCCAACGGCTGGGCCTCACCTCCCGGCGACGTCTTCTCCCTCCGCTCCGTCAACTACTTCACAAAACAACAAAAATCCCCCGCCGGTGACTACCTCCTCTCGCCGGCCGGCATGGACTGGCTCAAATCCACCACAAGAATCGACAACGTCCTCTCACGCTCTGACAATCGCGTGTCGCACGCGCTCAGAAAATCACACACCTTAGGTCGCTCCCTCAAGAGCTTCGTTTTCGCAGTGAACCTTCAAATTCCCTACGGTAAGGACCACCACAGTGCCGTGTTCTACTTCGCAACGGAAGAACCGATTCGGTCCGGTTCGTTATTGGACCGATTCGTTAACGGAGATGACCGGTTCAGGAACGAGCGGTTTAAGCTTGTGAACCGTATCGTGAAGGGACCGTGGATCGTTAGAAAAGCCGTTGGAAACCACAGCGCGTGTTTGTTAGGGAAAGCGGTTACGTGTAACTACCACAGAGGGAGTAACTACTTGGAAATCGACGTTGACATTGGGAGCAGTGCTATTGCGAACGCGATTTTGAGAATCGCGTTGGGGTGCGTGACGAGCGTTACGATCGATATGGGTTTTGTTGTGGAGGCGCAGGAGGAGGAGGAGCTGCCGGAGAGGTTGATTGGCGCTGTTAGGGTTTGCCAGATGGAATTGGGGGCTGCGACGGTAGTGGAGTCGGTACACTCACCGTCGATGGCTGCGGTGGCGCGTGGGAATGGGTTAGCCAAGGTGAATCACCATAAGTCTGCAGATGAGATCGTTGGAGTGAATGGATAAATTTAGTTATAAAAATTAGTTATCTTTTCTTTTCCCTTTTTGGATATTTTTAGTCACTAAGAATATAAGATAATTTTTTCTCTGGATTTTAATTCATTATTACTGATTTTTCAATTGTAATTGAAAAATAATATAAACCAAAACTTTTGCATTGGCTTATTATATTTTTGTTTATATAGTAATCATTTTTAACTAATGCAAAATTTTAAACCTGATAAGCGAATTGATATGATAATTTGTTTTCTTCAGGATCAAATAGAAAAAGAGTAAACACCTAAAATTGGTTGTTAAAGAATTTTTATTATTATAAAAGTTTTTAAAGAATAATTGATAATTGTGTTGTATTTTCTTTTTCAATTGTTTTTCAATCTTATCTTTTGACCTTTGGATATCTGGAGGTAAGGTACCCACTTTGATAATAAAAGGGGGTTTGCCTTTTTTTATTATTTTTTTTATATTAGTTAGGAGTATATATGGTTTAACTAAGTTCGAAGATCTGATTTGGTTTCAAATATTTTAAGAGTTAATTTGATGTGATTTTATTGGATTTAGAGTTCGGTAAAAATCTTAAAAATAGACATAGTCATTATTTTGAATCAAATTTGGGTCAAGGCGAATTCAGTTTCATCCGACCTATGTGCACTCTAAAACTGCATTTGTTTATTATCATTTAAATACATGGACACAGATATAAATGCACAAAGAGATATATACATAAAGAGACACAAATTTTTTATTGTATTTGGTGATACTGGATAAGACACACCATTATAAATTAAATATTAATTTTATCCCTATATTATCACCAATAAAATAAGGATAAGAGTAAATTACTAAGAATAAAAGAGTAAATATTTGTGTCTTATTCAATGTATCTCAGTCTCATCTTTCTTGAAGGACACCAAATATATGTATTTTATGTATGTTTGTGTGTCACTGTGTCCTTTAAAAATCAGTGTCTCAGCAAACAAACGGTGTACGTGTACTAGGGGTGTAAGTTAGCGAACCGGACCGAAAATCACCGTAAAATCGAACCGAAAATTACAACAACCGATTTAAAAACTAAAAAATCGGTTTTTTTCTGACAAAACCAATCAGTTTGGTTCGGTTTTTGGTTGACTTGATAGAAACCGAACCGAACCAAACCGAACCAAAGATATGCATACATTTCAATATTTTAGCCATTTTAATCTTTAACCTAACAACAAAAATCTCCAACTCCTAACCATTTCAATGTTTTACTCTTATTATTTCAGTTTATTGACTATTTTAAACCTCTAATTATTGTGATTCATATTCTTCTCATTAAGAATTAAAAACGGAAAAAATCGACCGAACCAAACTGCTGTTGGTTCGGTTCGGTTCGATTGTTGTAAAAGCAACAAACTGAATGGTTGTGTGTCGGTAAGAACCGAACATATCGGTTCGGTTGGTTTTTGGTCCAAAATCGAACCAAACCGAACCGATAACACCCCAATGTGTACTACCGTGTCTATGTATTAGTGTCTGTGTCCCATCAAACAAACGCAGCATAAGGAAACTAAAAAAGATATATATGTTTTAAATTTATTTTAATATTATGTTATATTAATTATAAACTTATTGTTTTATGTTTAATTAGACTTGTTGAATTAGAAAATAGATCAAACAAGTATCAAATTAGAATTTATAGACAAATTCAAGTTCAAATATAGATATCAATTTTTCGGTAACAAATTTCTTCTTTATAAATAAGTGCATCATAAATAAGTTTCTTTATAAATTATTCTTAAAATTTTAAAGACCCGATTTCCATTCAATTTAGACCCGATATAATTGTAACCCAAAAATACTTAGATTTCATCGGGTTTAAAACCGAGTTAAAATCAAAAAAATAAATTCGATATATATTAAGATCGGATCTAAATCAAAACAAATATAATTTTACCTTACCTATAAGCACCTCTAATATTAGTATATTACTACTCTAAGATCTCTATAAAAATGTACCAAATAAAAATGAAAAGCCTTAGATAAACAGAGCTCATCGAATTCCCCAACTGTTGCTTAAGAAAAATAAAGTATATACTATATACCAATTAAATCATCCTCGGACTTCGTTGGTTTGTAACGTCTGAGATGGTAGCAGAAGAAGATTAATATGACATATTTAGAAGTTAGCATCTTTGTGTGATGCTTAGCTTAGAATCTCCCGTAACACATTAGACCTTTCTTAGGTGTGTTTGGACTTCCTTAAAAATAGAATTCTTATGAATATTTTTTGGAAAAATTTAGAGGACCAGCAGTTTTATTGAATTTTGGCCAGCATGTAACCAATAGAAGAAGGTAAGCCATTAGATGAAATTTTACACTAATCTCACACCATCAAATCATTATTGATAGCTAGTTGATGGCTAACAATCACTAAAATTACTGGCCTCCTAGCATTGCTCATTTTTTTTTTAAGTTTAGAATACAATAAAAGTATAATTTTTAACTTTTAAAAGAATTTTTAATTTTTACATTAATATTTAAACTAAATCAAATAAAAAAAATAGACGTCGCAATGAAGTGGGTAGGAGTGAGTTTTTGTTCTATTCGACTCTATCTCGCCGTACAACAACTTGCATAGAATCCGCTTCGCTTTTATTCGTGAGTAGTAAAACGTTGGACCCTAATCCACTCCTACGGGTACCCGCCTCGCCCCTATAATTATTAAAATTCAATAAATAAAATTAAATTTCAAAATTTATATAACCATCATAACATACATAACATAAATTAAAGTAAAAATTTAAATATAATACAATATTATTAATCATTTACTAATTATTTTACATATATTATACATATTATATATTAAAATTATATATATTATATATATAGCGCGGCAGGTAGGGACGAGTATTACCTAAATCCGACTCCGTCTCGCCCCGCCCCTCTCAAGAATCTGTCCCGGTGCGGGGCGGGTAATTACCCACCACAAATGAGTAAGAGTGAGGTGGGTACGCGGGTTCGGATAGTATTATCATCCCTACAGAAGAGGTTTAATTTATAATTTTATTTTTTAAAAAATTAAAATGTCAAAATTATTCTTAATAAACAAATAAAAGAAGACAAATAAAAAAACAACAAAGATAAAATAGTAGAGAGCATAAAATTTATTTCATTCACACAATCAATTGTTTTAAATTATGAATTTAAATTTAAAATAAAATTAGAATTCATTTTTTCACAGGAATAAAATTCTTTTCTCATCTTCATCTTTTTCGAACACACTATTAGAATAAGGATAGAAATTCACTTGTTTTATTTATTTTTAATTTTTGGTAAATGTGGTAGGACTAAGATGGCTCTTCTCCATTTTGCGATCCAATTGAAATGGACCACGGGCACAGAGTCCTTGCTGCCACAGTTAGCAGGGTATGGGCAAATAGTAATGGTCTAGAAACTTTTTTTTTGTCTTAAAGTCTTAACGATCACATTTTATTGTTGCTGCTCTAAAGCAAAAATATTTTCTAGTTTCAATAATCAATATGGGGAATATACTTGACGTTTTTGTTTTGGATTGTCCATTTTCAAATTTAGTAAAACTCCTCAAAGAGAATGAAAGAGGGGCTACATTATCCTATGTTATTTATATTGTTTGTTCTCCTCTTGGACTTTCAATCCTATTTCAATACTGACAAAAAAAAAAATCCACATGGAGAATATATTTTGGTTGTTACGAGTTAGAGGGTGAAAATGACAAACGGATTGCATTGTCTCACAAAAAATAAGATCAGAAACTAAAATAATTTTTTTTATATAGTTAAATTGTCTTTTTGTAAAAATAGTAAGAAATCTTTATTTGACAAAAATTAAAATACCATGATAATGGAAACAGAAAGTGAGACAAGACCAAAAAAAAAAAAAGAAAGTGAGACTAACATATGAATTTTAAAATGAATATGGATAATCAAATATCCATCTCGTCTCATTACCATACCTATTTCGTTTGAAATTAGTCTGTAGTGTGAATGTAATAAAAGCCTACTGTAACTATGGTAAAACATTTGAATATACTACGGGTGCACTAAAATTAGTTATCATTATAAAATATGATGAAAACTCAAGTGAAGTCAACTTCACGTGAAGTTGATATCTGAGAGCTGTTAGATGAAAATTTAGTCAAATAAGTCAAATTATCTAACAGTTCTCAGGTATCAACTTCATGTGAAATCGACTACACCTGAGTTTTCACCATAAAATATATGTTAGAATATAAATACACATTAAAAGTAAATTAAAGTTTAATTACTTTGTTGATCCTTATAGTTTCACAAAATTTTTAATTAAGTTCTTATTTTTTTTCCTTTTAATTAGGTCCTGCACCAAATTTTTTGTTCAACTAGGTGTAATTGGCTTAATTTTATAGGGACCCAACTAAAAAAAATTAGTACAGGGACCAAAATAAAAGAAAAAAAGTGTAAAGACCCAATTAAAAAAATTTAGTGTAAGAACTCAATTAAAAGGAAAAAAAGTATAGAGATCTAACTAAAAATTTCGCAAAACTATAGAGACTAACAGAGTAATTAAACTATAAACTAAATTATACATATATTTATATTTTATACACAAATACGTTAGTAAGTAATTTTAGAGACTAATTTTAGTATACAAATAATATTTTTTTTAAAAATTATGTCACATTTTTTTTCTTAATCCACATCTGTATAATTTTGTCTTATTGTGTCTTATGAATTTTTTTTGAATATAATGTATATCTGCTTATAGTTTTTATAAATGTATTAAGTCCATTAAAAAAAAGTTAGAAGAAATTTTCAATTGCTTTTCTAGTTTTCTTAAATAAATTAGAACTATCAAAATTAAAACCAAACATAAATAAATATTAACAACAAAATATACTTAGTTTCAACCCCGGACTCATCCGTTTATATGGCTAATTACTAGTTACTCGTTACTTGGAGAGAATGGTGCAAATTGCAAGTTGGGCTAACTCGATAAAAAATTGCATACTATTTAATTTGTTTTATTTTATTGCAAGTTTTATATTCTTAAAGAGTATAATCTATAAATAATTTAGGAATATAATATATCTCTCATTTTTAAATTAATTTTAAAAATAAATAATATTTATTTAATTCTAATTATAATGTAATACTAGAATTTAATTAATAGATCAATTAAAAATTATTTAAAAAAAAACATTATAACAGCTAAAAAAATATTAAAAAGTCAGTAGAATTTATTATTATGAGTCCATTACGATTTTTGATAATTTTTTTTAAAGGACTACAAAGACAAAATAAATAAAATACTCATTTTGTCTCTTGGTATTTAATTTTGTCAGACTAGTTAGTTCTTCTGTCAATGATTTCTCTCAGGAACATACTTATGTGACATGTTAATCACTAATATATCTTTTATTTATGTTTATAAGTAAAAACAATTTACAAATTATTAATATTTCTTAGTTTTACAAAATAATTTAGCCAACATATTTAGAAAAAGTAACAAAAAATATTAGAAAAACATTAAACGACCCTGACCATTACCTTAAAAGACAACGAGACTCTCAATAAAAAAGAATTTGTCAATCCTAATTAACTCTTAACGGATAAATCAACAGTTTAACATATCATGTAGACATATTTCGTTAATACAAAGAGAAAATATTGACAGAGTGACTAACCAGTCTTATAAGAGTAAAGATCAAGAACGAAAATGATATTTTTTTAATGATCAAATTAGTCCCCAAAAGATCACTTATTCTTCAAATTAGTTTTCAAAAAATTATTTTAATCAAATTCGTCTTTCAAAGATTTTAAATTAGTCATTTTAGTCATTCCGTCACTTTTGTTGCTAATAATAGCGTCAAAGTTTGTTAATGTGACACGTTAATTGACACCACAATATACACCTAGTAATCCTAATTGGTAGCTAATATGATAAGTTTATGAAATTAGATAAAAAAAATTTCAAATTTAGAGATTTCAATACCTCAAGTTCTTCCCTCAATTAAGTTTTGCTTTGATCTAATTTTATAAACTTATCATGTTAATAGTCAATTAAGACTCCTACGTATGTGTTATAGTATCATTTAATGTGTCATATTAACAAATTTTTGACACCGTCAACAAAGAAAATAATTGAAGGACTAACGTGATTAATTTAAAATATTTAAAGGACAAATTTAATTACAAAATTTGTTTGGGAACCAATTTAAAAAACAAATAATTTCGAAGATGAATTTGACTATTTATTTTACTATTAACATATTTAATTGGCACATACATTTTATGAATAAAAATATAAGAATAAGGACGTGGATGGTATAAAACTAAAAATAGGGGTGAGAGTTTTGTAAAATGAATAGAAACATGAGTAACTAAATCATGTGAAACTCAATCATGAATAGTAAAAACTAAAAAGTTATGAAATATAAAATAAATTAGTGTGCAAAGCATTATTATATTGTGTATCTATAATTTAGGAAGGGGCATGTTTTCATAATTGGGTCAATAATCCCAAGTTGGGTCAATAATCCCAAAGTTAAAGTCAAAGATTCTTATCCCAAAATATTAATCGGCGAAGAATTTAATCAAACCTAGTCATTACTATTATTTTATCAAATCACGAATTACTGATTCACATAGCGTAAAAACAATCCTCTCTTTATTCTTAATTTGTTGTGTGTGGGGCTGGGAGCAACTCATCATGGAGATAATCAGCATCAGTACTTGGGAGAAACTATAAACAATTATATTTATCATAGTCATTATTCTCTAAAATATTTAAATATTATACATTTGGTAAGCAACGAGTGTTCCGTTCCTGAATGTAATTAGTTATTATCTGGTAGTTAACTGGTTTAAGAACTGTGGAGCTTAATATTAGTTGATAGTTAATATATAGCAACTAAAAATGGTTTTGTAAGATAAAGATGACATGTGCAAAGCTTTGTTAATCGAGAAAAGTTACTATGTCAAAAAGCAAAGAACAATTTTGAATATAATTGATTTTCACAATATGTACATTAATGTTTCCAAGTGTAAAAGAAAATATAGAAGTGTATGTACATAATGAATAAGCAGTAGTAACCACATGATATTGCTAAAATGTCAACAAGTGACGGGTGCTCTATAGTCTACATAGTATATAACTATATGGTACCGTTTGTTTTGAGATATTGAGATAGAAACTGATAGATTGAGACTCAGTATTGTGTTTGTTGATTTAGAGACTGGTACTAAAATTTCTGTTTCTATTTCTAAAATTTCAGTATTTCAGTACCTCTAAAAAAATAGGGACACAGAAGACTAAAATTGTTAGAAATAGAGATTGAAACTTTAATAACATTTTATACCTAAAATAATTTCATTTCAATTAATTAATTCTAATTTTACGCTTTGTACAAATTAAATTAGAATTTCATTTTTGTTTCAATTCCTATCTCCCATTGCACCAAACAGATTACTAAAATATATTTCAATCTCTATCTCTTGGTTTCTGTCTCTCAGCGTATCTGTTTCTCAGTATCTGTCTGTTTCTAGGCATGAGTTTCCGAACATGATCTGGCACTTGTGCTGCTTCTGGATTCCGATGCCAAAGTGGGAGGGAGAAATGTTGGAGGCAAGGCAGTGATCCTGCATCTATTCTAATAGCTTTCAATGTTGGAGCCCATATGTAGAGTGCTTGTAGTTTTTCGAACCACCCTTCTTGAATGTTTAATTCATCACCCTCGAATGAGCGGACATAAAGTAGCATCAACTCTGGCAAGTAACGCCCTACAAGACACAATTCGTCTTGTGTGAATTTAAACCCTACCAACTCCAACTTGATTAGATTTTTGAGTATAAAAACCCAATCTGGCACCTTTTTTTCTAAGTAAAGACGCTCAAGGTGTGGAGGAGGACTAGTTAATGACTCCAATTCAAGAATTTCATTGTTTTTGGCACTTATCGTCAATGAGCATAGGTTGCTCATGCTCTCTATAGCATTGCACAACCACATTCCATCCTTTCCAACAACATTTTTGATCTTCAAACTCCTCGATTGCTTCAAATTCTTCAGTTCCCCAACATTATCACTTGCATCAACCAAGGCTAATTTTTGTAGGGCCGTTAAATTTGCAATCCCTCTCTTTAATTTCACACCTTCCCACGCTTTCGTATACACATTAAGATAACACAGCTTTGTAAGTGAGTAAATCTCCACCGGAAGATCACTCACATTGGTCCATTTTAGGTCAAGAGTCTCCAGGTTTCGGAGCTTTCCGATGGATTTGGGGATGCTCTCAATGTTGGTATAAATTGTTTCTGGAAGATGACCAAGTCGTATGTTTTCAAAGTCCAGTGTTACCAAGAGCTTGAATTTAGAGAAAAGTGAGTTCACAAAAGTGCTTATCATTTTCTTCTCATTATTGTAAAGAAGGAAAGAACGCAACAAGCTACATTGGTTTCTATCAGCACTTGTTCTCAGATCAACAAAGTCAACATTTGTGCCAATTGATAAACGTCTACTCCATTTATCAAAATAAAACGGGTTACCTTTCTTCACTTGGCAGAAGTTGAACTCTTCACATTTCTTCACAATGAAGTCATGCATCAAATCATGAACTCTACACTTTCTAACTCTGCCGTAAGTGTTCACATAAGCTACCTTAACCAAGCTCCTAGCAATGAGCTCAGCTAAGTACTCTTCTCCAACTTCTCGTTGACTTTGGTGCTCTCTGCACTCTACAAATCCTTCAGCTATCCACAAATTGATCTTGATTGCGTATTGCTCGGGAAAAAGGCCAAAGTACAAGAGACATGACTTGAGGTGGTAACTTAGATCCTGATAGCTTTCTGACAGTGCCTGATAGTAACCTTTAAGATGAGAATCGCTTGCAAGCTTTGATTGAAGGCTGTTGTACACCGCCTTCCATTCTGAGACTCTTTCTTTCTTGGTTGACAGAAGAGAATTAAAATAAATTTATTAAAAAATATTCATGAGCTATCAAGAATGGACAGAAGAGTATTGTATAGAATTCGAATTGCTCACCGTATAATTCGAAAAGAAGAGTGATTGAACTTCCCATGCGTAATTCGAATCATGTAATATCTCACCATATAATTTAAAAAAATTTATTAAAAAATATTCCTAAGCTATTAAAAATGTACAAAAGAGTATTTTATGAAATTTGAATTGATAGCTCATTAATATTTAAAAAAAGTCTCGTAATTAAATATTTTGTTAGATTTTTTTTAATGCATGAAATAAAATATATATTTTTTTAATTTTAAATTATTATTTTTTAATAAATTATTAATTTTTGTATGTGTGTAATTCGAATCAAGTTGATTCGAATTAGTGTGTGTGAATTTTGTGTATAATTCGAAGCAATATGATTCGAATTATGTGTAGATTGAGTTCGAATCTAATTGATTCGAACTACATATAAACATGCATTGGTTGATTCATGAACTAAATTTTGGTTTGGCGGATTTACGTAGAAATTTCTTCCCCTTGGCTTATTTTAGTATTTTGGCCAAAAAATTTCTTTCGTTTGTCTGTGCATGCACCTTTTTTTTTAAAGGAGTAAAGCGCATTCAATATTTTTCACAATTGTTAAAATATAACAATGGTCTTTCTTTTTTTTTTTTATTAGCTATATTTGGCGTTAGGATTTCGTATGCACTTTGAATTCATCAATAAAAGTGGAACAATATCCTAATCAATTCTTAAGAAAAAGTTTGTACAAGCTAAGTTGCAGATAAATGTGTTAATTTAATTCGTTGATTTATTTAGCCAATTGCTTATTAACGTAAATAGAAACACAGTTTAATTAATTTTTATTTTTTGAATCTCAATCTCGTTTTTAAATGCAATTTAACTGACTAAATTTTTATGGTTACTAAAATATAGTTTTTTTTTTTCACTGATAGTAAATCAACAAGTTAATAACTATATCTAGTATTAATTTCTTTTATACATACAATTTTAAATTCAACAATTAAAAAAGAGTAATACCTCAAATCAAATATTTTTAAATAAAATTTAGTTAAATATTTTAATATTACAAAAATATTCCTAATAACAAAAATTCTACACTCTACTTTTTTAATTATTTTTGTGGATAAACAAATAAGTTTACATAATTATCAACCAGGAGAAAGAGACTTCGAATTGATCATAATTGTTATCCAATATTAAAAAAAAAATAACTTAATCAATTCAATATATAATTAAATAAAAATTCACGTATAGTTAACTTTACGTAAAGTTAGTAATTAAAAATTATTAAATAAAAATTTAGTCAAATTAATTAAATTATTTAATCACTTTTAACTATCAATTTCACGTGAAATTGACTACACTTGAATTTTACTATATAATTAATATACACGGTTTTAAAAATGACGCACAATAAAATAATAAAATCTTAGAGGCAAAAGATAAAATTTAATAAATGTTATATAATATTTAAACTAAAATAAATTATTAGAATT